>NC_088408.1:105559366-105666708 GCF_034236695.1 Oncorhynchus nerka | reverse complement strand
GGGTACCGGTAGAGAGTCAATGTGGAGGCTATATACAGGGGGTACCGTAGAGAGTCAATGTGGAGGCTATATACAGGGGGTACCCACTGTGGAGCTATATACAGGGGGTACCGGTAGAGAGTCAATGTGGAGGCTATATACAGGGGGTACCGGTACGAGTCAATGTGGAGGCTATATACAGGGGGTACCGGTACAGAGTCAATGTGGAGGCTATATACAGGGGGTACGGTACAGAGTCAATGTGGAGCTATATACAGGGGTACCAGTAGAGAGTCAATGGAGGCTATATACAGGGGGTACCGGTACAGAGTCAATGTGGAGGCTATATACAGGGGGTACGGTACAGAGTCAATGTGGAGGCTTTATACAGGGTACCGGTACAGAGTCAATGTGGAGGCTATATACAGGGGGGTACCGGTACAGAGTCAATGTGGAGCTATATACAGGGGGTACCGGTACAGAGTCAATGTGGAGGCTATATACAGGGGTACCGGTACAGAGTCAATGTGGAGCTATATACAGGGTATTACGGTACAGAGTCAATGTGGAGGCTATATACAGGGTATTACGGTACAGAGTCAATGTGGAGGCTATATACAGGGTATTACGGTACAGAGTCAATGTGGAGGCTATATACAGGGTATTACGGTACAGAGTCAATGTGGAGGCTATATACAGGGTATTACCAGTACAGAGTCAATGTGGAGGCTATATACAGGGTATTACGGTACAGAGTCAATGTGGAGGCTATATACAGGGGTACCGGTACAGAGTCAATGTGGAGGCTATATACAGGGTATTATGGTACAGAGTCAATGTGGAGGCTATATACAGGGTATTACCAGTACAGAGTCAATGTGGAGGCTATATACAGGGTATTATAGTACAGAGTCAATGTGGAGGCTATATACAGGGGTACCGGTACAGAGTCAATGTGGAGGCTATATACAGGGGTACGGTACAGAGTCAATGTGGAGGCTTTATATACAGGTGTATATACAGGTACAGGTAGAGTCAATGTGGAGGCTATATACAGGGTATTACGGTACAGAGTCAATGTGGAGCTATATACAGGGGTACGGTACAGAGTCAATGTGGAGGCTATATACAGGGTATACCGGTACAGAGTCAATGTGGAGGCTATATACAGGGGTACCAGGTACAGAGTCAATGTGGAGGCTATATACAGGGGTACCAGTACAGAGTCAATGTGGAGGCTATATACAGGGGTACCGGTACAGAGTCAATGTGGAGGCTATATACAGGGTACCAGTACAGAGTCAATGTGGAGGCTATATACAGGGTATTACGGTACAGAGTCAATGTGGAGGCTATATACAGGGTATTACCAGTACAGAGTCAATGTGGAGGCTATATACAGGTATTACGGTACAGAGTCAATGTGGAGGCTATATACAGGGTATTACGGTACAGAGTCAATGTGGAGGCTATATACAGGGTACCGGTACAGAGTCAATGTGGAGGCTATATACAGGGTATTACGGTACAGAGTCAATGTGGAGGCTATATACAGGGTATTACGGTACAGAGTCAATGTGGAGGCTATATACAGGGTATTACGGTACAGAGTCAATGTGGAGGCTATATACAGGGTATTACGGTACAGAGTCAATGTGGAGGCTATATACAGGGTATTACGGTACAGAGTCAATGTGGAGGCTATATACAGGTATTACGGTACAGAGTCAATGTGGAGGCTATATACAGGGTATTACGGTACAGAGTCAATGTGGAGGCTATATACAGGGTATTACGGTACAGAGTCAATGTGGAGGCTATATACAGGGTATTACCAGTACAGAGTCAATGTGGAGGCTATATACAGGGTATTACGGTACAGAGTCAATGTGGAGGCTATATACAGGGTATTACGGCACAGAGTCAATGTGGAGGCTATATACAGGGTATTACGGTACAGAGTCAATGTGGAGGCTATATACAGGGTATTACGGTACAGAGTCAATGTGGAGGCTATATACAGGGTGTTACGGTACAGAGTCAATGTGGAGGCTATATACAGGGTATTACGGTACAGAGTCAATGTGGAGGCTATATACAGGGTACCGGTACAGAGTCAATGTGGAGGCTATATACAGGGTATTACGGTACAGAGTCAATGTGGAGGCTATATACAGGGGGTACCAGTACAGAGTCAATGTGGAGGCTATATACAGGGTATTACGGTACAGAGTCAATGTGGAGGCTATATACAGGGTACGGTACAGAGTCAATGTGGAGGCTATATACAGGGTATTACGGTACAGAGTCAATGTGGAGGCTATATACAGGGGTACCGGTACAGAGTCAATGTGGAGGCTATATACAGGGTATTACGGTACAGAGTCAATGTGGAGGCTATATACAGGGTATTACGGTACAGAGTCAATGTGGAGGCTATATACAGGGGTACTGGTACAGAGTCAATGTGGAGGCTATATACAGGGTATTACGGTACAGAGTCAATGTGGAGGCTATATACAGGGTATTACGGTACAGAGTCAATGTGGAGGCTATATACAGGGTATTACGGTACAGAGTCAATGTGGAGGCTATATACAGGGGTACGGTACAGAGTCAATGTGGAGGCTATATACAGGGTATTACGGTACAGAGTCAATGTGGAGGCTATATACAGGGTATTACGGTACAGAGTCAATGTGGAGGCTATATACAGGGGGTAGCGGTACAGAGTCAATGTGGAGGCTATATACAGGGTATTACGGTACAGAGTCAATGTGGAGGCTATATACAGGGTATTACGGTACAGAGTCAATGTGGAGGCTATATACAGGGTATTACGGTACAGAGTCAATGTGGAGGCTATATACAGGGTATTACGGTACAGAGTCAATGTGGAGGCTATATACAGGGTATTACGGTACAGAGTCAATGTGGAGGCTATATACAGGGTACCGGTACAGAGTCAATGTGGAGGCTATATACAGGGTATTGGTACAGAGTCAATGTGGAGGCTATATACAGGGTATTGCGGTACAGAGTCAATGTGGAGGCTATATACAGGGTATTACGGTACAGAGTCAATGTGGAGGCTATATACAGGGTATTACGGTACAGAGTCAATGTGGAGGCTATATACAGGGTATTACGGTACAGAGTCAATGTGGAGGCTATATACAGGGTATTACGGTACAGAGTCAATGTGGAGGCTATATACAGGGTATACGGTACAGAGTCAATGTGGAGGCTATATACAGGGTATTACGGTACAGAGTCAATGTGGAGGCTATATACAGGGGGTTACGGTACAGAGTCAATGTGGAGGCTATATACAGGGTATTACGGTACAGAGTCAATGTGGAGGCTATATACAGGGTATTACGGTACAGAGTCAATGTGGAGGCTATATGCAGGGTATTACGGTACAGAGTCAATGTGGAGGCTATATACAGGGGTTACGGTACAGAGTCAATGTGGGAGGCTATATACAGGGGTATTACGGTACAGAGTCAATGTGGAGGCTATATACAGGGGTTACGGTACAGAGTCAATGTGGAGGCTATATACAGGGTATTACGGTACAGAGTCAATGTGGAGGCTATATACAGGGTATTACGGTACAGAGTCAATGTGGAGGCTATATACAGGGTATTACGGTACAGAGTCAATGTGGAGGCTATATACAGGAGGTACTGGTACAGAGTCAATGTGGAGGCTATATACAGGGTATTACGGTACAGAGTCAATGTGGAGGCTATATACAGGGTATTACGGTACAGAGTCAATGTGGAGGCTATATACAGGGGGTACTGGTACAGAGTCAATGTGGAGGCTATATACAGGGTATTACGGTACAGAGTCAATGTGGAGGCTATATACAGGGTATTACGGTACAGAGTCAATGTGGAGGCTATATACAGGGGGTACTGGTACAGAGTCAATGTGGAGGCTATATACAGGGGGTACCGGTACAGAGTCAATGTGGAGGCTATATACAGGGGGTACAGAGTCAATGTGGAGGATATATACAGGGGGTACTGGTACAGAGTCAATGTGGAGGCTATATACAGGGGGTTACTGGTACAGAGTCAATGTGGAGGCTATATACAGGGTACGGTACAGAGTCAATGTGGAGGCTATATACAGGTACCAGTACAGAGTCAATGTGGAGGCTATATACAGGGTATTACTGGTACAGAGTCAATGTGGAGGCTATATATATACAGGGTATTACGGTACAGAGTCAATGTGGAGGCTATATACAGGGTATTACGGTACAGAGTCAATGTGGAGGCTATATACAGGGACGGTACAGAGTCAATGTGGAGGCTATATACAGGGTATTACGGTACAGAGTCAATGTGGAGGCTATATACAGGGTATTACGGTACAGAGTCAATGTGGAGGCTATATACAGGTATTACGGTACAGAGTCAATGTGGAGGCTATATACAGGGTGTTACGGTACAGAGTCAATGTGGAGGCTATATACAGGGTATTACGGTACAGAGTCAATGTGGAGGCTATATACAGGGTATACGGTACAGAGTCAATGTGGAGGCTATATATACAGGGTATTACGGTACAGAGTCAATGTGGAGGCTATATACAGGGTATTACGGTACAGAGTCAATGTGGAGGCTATATACAGGGTATTACGGTACAGAGTCAATGTGGAGGCTATATACAGGGTATTAGTACAGAGTCAATGTGGAGGCTATATACAGGGTACTGGTACAGAGTCAATGTGGAGGCTATATACAGGGTATTGCGGTACAGAGTCAATGTGGAGGCTATATACAGGGTATTACGGTACAGAGTCAATGTGGAGGCTATATACAGGGGTACCGTACAGAGTCAATGTGGAGGCTATATACAGGGGTACGGTACAGAGTCAATGTGGAGGCTATATACAGGGGTATTACGGTACAGAGTCAATGTGGAGGCTATATACAGGTATTACGGTACAGAGTCAATGTGGAGGCTATATACAGGGGTTACGGTACAGAGTCAATGTGGAGGCTATATACAGGTATTACGGTACAGAGTCAATGTGGAGGCTATATACAGGGTATTACGGTACAGAGTCAATGTGGAGGCTATATACAGGGTATTACGGTACAGAGTCAATGTGGGAGGCTATATACAGGGGTATTACGGTACAGAGTCAATGTGGAGGCTATATACAGGGGTTACGGTACAGAGTCAATGTGGAGGCTATATACAGGGTATTACGGTACAGAGTCAATGTGGAGGCTATATACAGGGTATTACGGTACAGAGTCAATGTGGAGGCTATATACAGGGGTTACGTACAGAGTCAATGTGGAGGCTATATACAGGGTATTACGGTACAGAGTCACTGTGGAGGCTATATACAGGGTATTACGGTACAGAAGTCAATGTGGAGGCTATATACAGGGTATTACGGTACAGAGTCAATGTGGAGGCTATATACAGGGTATTACCAGTACAGAGTCAATGTGGAGGCTATATACAGGGTACCAGTACAGAGTCAATGGGAGGCTATATACAGGGGTTACGGTACAGAGTCAATGTGGAGGCTATATACAGGGTATTACGGTACAGAGTCAATGTGGAGGCTATATACAGGGTATTACGGTACAGAGTCAATGTGGAGGCTATATACAGGGTATTACGGTACAGAGTCAATGTGGAGGCTATATACAGGGTATTACGGTACAGAGTCAATGTGGAGGCTATATACAGGGTATTACGGTACAGAGTCAATGAGGCTATATACAGGGTATTACGGTACAGAGTCAATGTGGAGGCTATACAGGGTATTACGGTACAGAGTCAATGTGGAGGCTATATACAGGGTATTACGGTACAGAGTCAATGTGGAGGCTATATACAGGGTATTACGGTACAGAGTCAACGTGGAGGCTATATACAGGGTATTACGGTACAGAGTCAATGTGGAGGCTATATACAGGGTATTACGGTACAGAGTCAATGTGGAGGCTAAATACAGGGTATTACGGTACAGAGTCAATGTGGAGGCTATATACAGGGTGTTACGGTACAGAGTCAATGTGGAGGCTATATACAGGGTATTACGGTACAGAGTCAATGTGGAGGCTATATACAGGGTATTACGGTACAGAGTCAATGTGGAGGCTATATACAGGGTATTACGGTAAAGAGTCAATGTGGAGGCTATATACAGGGGGTACGGTACAGAGTCAATGTGGAGGCTATATACAGGGTATTACGGTACAGAGTCAATGTGGAGGCTATATACAGGGTATTACGGTACAGAGTCAATGTGGAGGCTATATACAGGTATTACGGTACAGAGTCAATGTGGAGGCTATATACAGGGGGTTACGGTACAGAGTCAATGTGGAGGCTATATACAGGGGGTTACGGTACAGAGTCAATGTGGAGGCTATATACAGAGGGGCATTACGGTACAGTCAACGTGGAGCTATATACAGGGGGTACTGGTACAGAGTCAATGTGGAGGCTATATACAGGGTATTACGGTACAGAGTCAATGTGGAGGCTATATACAGGGGTTACCGTACAGAGTCAATGTGGAGGCTATATACAGGGGGTACCAGTACAGAGTCAATGTGGAGGCTATATACAGGGGGTACCAGTACAGAGTCAATGTGGAGGCTATATACAGGGAAATACCAGTACAGAGTCAATGTGGAGGCTATATACAGGGGTACCGGTACAGAGTCAATGTGGAGGCTATATACAGGGGTACCAGGTACAGAGTCAATGTGGAGGCTATATACAGGGGTACCAGTACAGAGTCAATGTGGAGGCTATATACAGGGTACTGGTACAGAGTCAATGTGGAGGCTATATACAGGGGTACTGGTACAGAGTCAATGTGGAGGCTATATACAGGGGTTACGGTACAGAGTCAATGTGGAGGCTATATACAGGGTATTACGGTACAGAGTCAATGTGGAGGCTATACAGGGTATTACGGTACAGAGTCAATGTGGAGGCTATATACAGGGTATTACGGGTACAGAGTCAATGTGGAGGCTATATACAGGGTATTACGGTACAGAGTCAATGTGGAGGCTATATACAGGGTATTACGGTACAGAGTCAATGTGGAGGCTATATACAGGGTATTACGGTACAGAGTCAATGTGGAGGCTATATACAGGGTATTACGGTACAGAGTCAATGTGGAGGCTTTTATACAGGTGTGGTACAGAGTCAATGTGGAGGCTATATACAGGGTATTACGGTACAGAGTCAATGTGGAGGCTATATACAGGTATTACGGTACAGAGTCAATGTGGAGGCTATATACAGGGTATTACGGTACAGAGTCAATGTGGAGCTATACAGGTATTACGGTACAGAGTCAATGTGGAGGCTATATACAGGGTATTACGGTACAGAGTCAATGTGGAGGCTATATACAGGGTATTACGGTACAGAGTCAATGTGGAGGCTATATACAGGGTATTACGGTACAGAGTCAATGTGGAGGCTATATACAGGTATTACGGTACAGAGTCAATGTGGAGGCTATATACAGGGTATTACGGTACAGAGTCAATGTGGAGGCTATATACAGGTATTACGGTACAGAGTCAATGTGGAGGCTATATACAGGGGTACCGGCACAGAGTCAATGTGGAGGCTATATACAGGAGTATTACGGTACAGAGTCAATGTGGAGGCTATATACAGGTATTACGGTACAGAGTCAATGTGGAGGCTATATACAGGGTATTACGGTACAGAGTCAATGTGGAGGCTATATACAGGGCATTACGGTACAGAGTCAATGTGGAGGCTATATACAGGGTATTACGGTACAGAGTCAATGTGGAGGCTATATACAGGGTGTTACGGTACAGAGTCAATGTGGAGGCTATATACAGGGTATTACGGTACAGAGTCAATGTGGAGGCTATATACAGGGTATTACGGTACAGAGTCAATGTGGAGGCTATATACAGGGTATTAAGGTACAGAGTCAATGTGGAGCTATATACAGGGTATTAAGGTACAGAGTCAATGTGAGGCTATATACAGGGGTATTACGGTACAGAGTCAATGTGGAGGCTATATACAGGGTATTACGGTACAGAGTCAATGTGGAGGCTATATACAGGTACTGGTACAGAGTCAATGTGGAGGCTATATACAGGGTATTACGGTACAGAGTCAATGTGGAGGCTATATACAGGGTATTACGGTACAGAGTCAATGTGGAGGCTATATACAGGGTATTACGGTACAGAGTCAATGTGGAGGCTATATACAGGGTATTACGGTACAGAGTCAATGTGGAGGCTTTATACAGGGTATTACGGTACAGAGTCAATGTGGAGGCTATATACAGGGTATTACGGTACAGAGTCAATGTGGAGGCTATATACAGGGTATTACGGTACAGAGTCAATGTGGAGGCTATATACAGGGTATTACGGTACAGAGTCAATGTGGAGGCTATATACAGGGTATTACGGTACAGAGTCAATGTGGAGGCTATATACAGGGTATTACGGTACAGAGTCAATGTGGAGGCTATATACAGGGTGTTACGGTACAGAGTCAATGTGGAGGCTATACAGGGGTACCAGTACAGAGTCAATGTGGAGGCTATATACAGGGTATTACGGTACAGAGTCAATGTGGAGGCTATATACAGGGGTTACGGTACAGAGTCAATGTGGAGGCTATATACAGGGTATTACGGTACAGAGTCAATGTGGAGGCTATATACAGGGTATTACGGTACAGAGTCAATGTGGAGGCTATATACAGGGTATTACGGTACAGAGTCAATGTGGAGGCTATATACAGGGGTATTACGGTACAGAGTCAATGTGGAGGCTATATGCAGGGTATTACCGGTACAGAGTCAATGTGGAGGCTATACAGGAGTACGGTACAGAGTCAATGTGGAGGCTATATACAGGGGCACCGTACAGAGTCAATGTGGAGGCTATATACAGGGTATTACGGTACAGAGTCAATGTGGAGGCTATATACAGGGTATTACGGTACAGAGTCAATGTGGAGGCTATATACAGAGGTATTAGGTACAGAGTCAATGTGGAGGCAATATACAGGGTGATACGGTACAGAGTCAATGTGGAGACTATATACAGGGTATTACGGCACAGAGTCAATGTGAGGCTATACAGGGTATTAGGTACAGAGTCAATGTGGAGGCTATACAGGGTATTACCGGTACAGAGTCAATGTGGAGGCTATATACAGGGGAACCGGTACAGAGTCAATGTGGAGGCTATATACAGGTGTTACGGTACAGAGTCAATGTGGAGGCTATATACAGGGTATTACGGTACAGAGTCAATGTGGAGGCTATATACAGGGTACCGGTACAGAGTCAATGTGGAGGCTATATACAGGGTATTACGGTACAGAGTCAATGTGGAGGCTATATACAGGGTAATACGGTACAGAGTCAATGGGAGGCTATATACAGGTATTACGGTACATGAGTCAATGTGGAGACTATATACAGGGTATTTACGGTACAGAGTCAATGTGGAGGCTATATACAGGGTATTACGGTACAGAGTCAATGTGGAGGCTATATACAGGGTGTTACGGTACAGAGCCAATGTGGAGGCTATATACAGGGGCACGGTACAGAGTCAATGTGGAGGCTATATACAGGATGTACCGGTACAGAGTCAATGTGGAGGCTATATACAGGGTAGTACCGTACAGAGTCAATGTGAGGCTATATACAGGGTATTACGGTACAGAGTCAATGTGGAGGCTATATACAGGGTATTACCGGTACAGAGTCAATGTGGAGGCTATATACAGGGTATTACGGTACAGTAATGTGGGAGCTATATACAGGGGCACCGGTACAGAGTCAATGTGGAGGCTATATACAGGGGTACGGTACAGAGTCAATGTGGAGGCTATATACAGGGGGTACGGTACAGAGTCAATGTGAGACTATATACAGGGTGTTACGGTACAGAGTCAATGTGGAGGCTATATACAGGGCCACGGTACAGAGTCAATGTGGAGGCTATATACAGGGTATTACGGGCTGAAATAGAGTCAATGTGGAGGCTATATACAGGGTATTATGGTACAGAGTCAATGTGGAGGCTATATACAGGATATTACGGTGCAGGAGTCAATGTGGAGGCTATATACAGGGTATTACGGTACAGAGTCAATGTGGAGGCTATATACAGGGTATACCAGTACAGAGTCAATGTGGAGGCTATATACAGGGTATTACCGGTACAGAGTCAATGTGGAGGCTATATACAGGGTACCACGTACAGAGTCACTGTGGAGGCTATATACAGGGTACCGGTACAGAGTCAGTGTGGAGGCTATATACAGGGTATTACAGTACAGAGTCAGTGTGGAGGCTATATACAGGGTATTACGGTACAGAGTCAATGTGGAGGCTAAATACAGGGTATACGGTACAGAGTCAATGGGAGGCTATATACAGGGTGTTACGGTACAGAGTCAGCGTGGAGGCTATATACAGGGTACCACGTACAGAGTCAATGTGGAGGTTATACAGAGTACAGAGTCAATGTGGAGGCTATATACAGGGTATTACGGTACAGAGTCAATGTGGAGGCTATATACAGGGGTACCGGTACAGAGTCAATGTGGAGGCTATATACAAGGTTACGGTACAGAGTCCAATGTGGAGACTATATACAGGGGTACCAGTACAGAGTCAATGTGGAGGCTATATACAGGGTATTAAGGTACAGAGTCAATGTGGAGGCTATATACAGGGGGTACAGTACAGAGTCAATGTGGAGGCTATATACAGGGGGAACCGGTACAGAGTCAATGTGGAGGCTATATACAGGGGGCATTAGGTACAGAGTCAATGTGGAGGCTATATACAGGGGGTACGGTACAGAGTCAATGTGGAGGCTATATACAGGGGTTACCGGTACAGAGTCAATGTGGAGGCTATATACAGGGTACCGGTACAGAGTCAATGTGGAGGCTATATACAGGGGGTTACGGTACAGAGTCAATGTGGAGGCTATATACAGGGGGTACCGGTACAGAGTCAATGTGGAGGCTATATACAGGGTATTACCGGTACAGAGTCAATGTGGAGGCTATATACAGGGTATTAAGGTACAGAGTCAATGTGGAGGCTATATACAGGGGGTTACCGGTACAGAGTCAATGTGGAGGCTATATACAGGGTGTTACGGTACAGAGTCAATGTGGAGCTATATACAGGGGTACCAGTACAGAGTCAATGTGGAGGCTATATACAGGGTATTAGGTACAGAGTCAATGTGGAGGCTATATACAGGGTTACCGGTACAGAGTCAATGTGGAGGCTATATACAGAGGGTACCGGTACAGAGTCAATGTGGAGGCTATATACAGGGTATTACGGTACAGAGTCAATGTGGAGGCTATATACAGCGTGTTACGGTACAGAATCAATGTGGAGGCTATATACAGGGGGTACCGGTACAGAGTCAATGTGGAGGCTATATACAGGGGGTACCCGTACAGAGTCAATGTGGAGGCTATATACAGGGAACCCGGTACAGAGTCAATGTGGAGGCTATATACATGGTATTACGGTACAGAGTCAATGTGGAGGCTATATACAGGGTATTACGGTACAGAGTCAATGTGGAGACTATATACAGGGTACGGTACAGAGTCAATGTGGAGGCTATATACAGGGGTGTTACGGTACAGAGTCAATGTGGAGGCTATATACAGGGGGTACCGGTACAGAGTCAATGTGGAGGCTATATACAGGGGTACCGGTACAGAGTCAATGTGGAGGCTATATACAGGGTATTACGGTACAGAGTCAATGTGGAGGCTATATACAGGGTATACGGTACAGAGTCAATGTGGAGGCTATATACAGGGTATTACGGTACAGAGTCAATGTGGAGCTATATACAGGGGGTACCGGTACAGAGTCAATGTGGAGGCTATATACAGGGGTACCGGTACAGAGTCAATGTGGAGGCTATATACAGGGTACGGTACAGAGTCAATGTGGAGGCTATATACAGGGGTACCGGTACAGAGTCAATGTGGAGACTATATACAGGGTATACTGTACAGAGTCAATGTGGAGACTATATACAGGGTATTGCGGTACAGAGTCAATGTGGAGGCTATATACAGGGGGTACGGTACAGAGTCAATGTGGAGGCTATATACAGGGGGTACCGGTACAGAGTCAATGTGGAGGCTATATACAGGATGTACGGTACAGAGTCAATGTGGAGGCTATATACAGGGTACCAGTACAGAGTCAATGTGGAGACTATATACAGGGGTACCAGTACAGAGTCAATGTGGAGGCTATATACAGGGTATTACGGTACAGAGTCAATGTGGAGGCTATATACAGGGGTACCAGTACAGAGTCAATGTGGAGGCTATATACAGGGGGTACCGGTACAGAGTCAATGTGGAGGCTATATACAGGGGTACCAGTACAGAGTCAATGTGGAGCTATATACAGGGGGTACTGGTACAGAGTCAATGTGGAGGCTATATACAGGGGGGTACGGTACAGAGTCAATGTGGAGGCTATATACAGGGGTACTGGTACAGAGTCAATGTGGAGGCTATATACAGGGGTACTGGTACAGAGTCAATGTGGAGGCTATATACAGGGGGTACCGGTACAGAGTCAATGTGGAGGCTATATACAGGGGTACTGGTACAGAGTCAATGTGGAGGCTATATACAGGGGTACCGGTACAGAGTCAATGTGGAGGCTATATACAGGGGTACCAGTACAGAGTCAATGTGGAGGCTATATACAGGGGTACCAGTACAGAGTCAATGTGGAGGCTATATACAGGGGTACCAGTACAGAGTCAATGTGGAGGCTATATACAGGGGATTACCGGTACAGAGTCAATGTGGAGGCTATATACAGGGGTACCAGTACAGAGTCAATGTGGAGGCTATATACAGGGGGTACCGGTACAGAGTCAATGTGGAGGCTATATACAGGGGTACCAGTACAGAGTCAATGTGGAGGCTATATACAGGGGTACCAGTACAGAGTCAATGTGGAGGCTATATACAGGGGTACCAGTACAGAGTCAATGTGGAGGCTATATACAGGGGGTACAGGTACAGAGTCAATGTGGAGGCTATATACAGGGGGTACCGGTACAGAGTCAATGTGGAGGCTATATACAGGGGTACCGGTACAGAGTCAATGTGGAGGCTATATACAGGGGGTACCAGTACAGAGTCAATGTGGAGGCTATATACAGGGGTACCAGTACAGAGTCAATGTGGAGGCTATATACAGGGGGGTACAGGGGTACAGAGTCAATGTGGAGGCTATATACAGGGGTACCAGTACAGAGTCAATGTGGAGGCTATATACAGGGGGGTACCGGTACAGAGTCAATGTGGAGGCTATATACAGGGGTACCGGTACAGAGTCAATGTGGAGGCTATATACAGGGGGTACCGGTACAGAGTCAATGTGGAGGCTATATACAGGGGGTACCGGTACAGAGTCAATGTGGAGGCTATATACAGGGGTACCGGTACAGAGTCAATGTGGAGGCTATATACAGGGGTACCAGTACAGAGTCAATGTGGAGGCTATATACAGGGGTACCGGTACAGAGTCAATGTGGAGGCTATATACAGGGTATTACGGTACAGAGTCAATGTGGAGGCTATATACAGAGGTACCGGTACAGAGTCAATGTGGAGGCTATATACAGGGTATTACCGGTACAGAGTCAATGTGGAGGCTATATACAGGGGTACTGGTACAGAGTCAATGTGGAGGCTATATACAGGGTATTACGGTACAGAGTCAATGTGGAGGCTATATACAGGGGGTACCGGTACAGAGTCAATGTGGAGGCTATATACAGGGGGTACCGGTACAGAGTCAATGTGGAGGCTATATACAGGGGGTACTGGTACAGAGTCAATGTGGAGGCTATATACAGGGTACTGGTACAGAGTCAATGTGGAGGCTATATACAGGGGTACTGGTACAGAGTCAATGTGGAGACTATATACAGGGGGTACCGGTACAGAGTCAATGTGGAGGCTATATACAGGGGGTACGGTACAGAGTCAATGTGGAGGCTATATACAGGGGGCACCGGTACAGAGTCAATGTGGAGGCTATATACAGGGGGTACCGGTACAGAGTCAATGTGGAGGCTATATACAGGGGGTACCCGGTACAGAGTCAATGTGGAGGCTATATACAGGGGGTACCAGTACAGAGTCAATGTGGAGGCTATATACAGGAGGTACTGGTACAGAGTCAATGTGGAGGCTATATACAGGGGTACCGGTACAGAGTCAATGTGGAGGCTATATACAGGGGTACTGGTACAGAGTCAATGTGGAGGCTATATACAGGGGGTACCGGTACAGAGTCAATGTGGAGGCTATATACAGGGGTACCGGTACAGAGTCAATGTGGAGCTATACAGGGGTACCGGTACAGAGTCAATGTGGAGGCTATATACAGGGGGTACTTGGTACAGAGTCAATGTGGAGGCTATATACAGGGGGTACTGGTACAGAGTCAATGTGGAGGCTATATACAGGGGTACCGGTACAGAGTCAATGTGGAGGCTATATACAGGGGGTACTGGTACAGAGTCAATGTGGAGGCTATATACAGGGGTACTGGTACAGAGTCAATGTGGAGGCTATATACAGGGGCACCAGTACAGAGTCAATGTGGAGGCTATATACAGGGGTACCGGTACAGAGTCAATGTGGAGGCTATATACAGGGGGACCAGTACAGAGTCAATGTGGAGGCTATATACAGGGGTACGGTACAGAGTCAATGTGGAGGCTATATACAGGGTGTACCAGTACAGAGTCAATGTGGAGGCTATATACAGGGGTACCAGTACAGAGTCAATGTGGAGGCTATATACAGGGGTACCGGTACAGAGTCAATGTGGAGGCTATATACAGGGGGTACCAATACAGAGTCAATGTGGAGGCTATATACAGAGGTACCAGTACAGAGTCAATGTGGAGACTATATACAGGGTATTACGGTACAGAGTCAATGTGGAGGCTATATACAGGGTATTACGGTACAGAGTCAATGTGGAGGCTATATACAGGGGTACGGTACAGAGTCAATGTGGAGGCTATATACAGGGGTGACCGGTACAGAGTCAATGTGGAGGCTATATACAGGATGGTGCACCGGTACAGAGTCAATGTGGAGGCTATATACAGGGGGTACTGGTACAGAGTCAATGTGGAGGCTATATACAGGGGTACTGGTACAGAGTCAATGTGGAGGCTATATACAGGGGTACCAGTACAGAGTCAATGTGGAGGCTATATACAGGGGTACCGGTACAGAGTCAATGTGGAGGCTATATACAGGGCACCAGTACAGAGTCAGTGTGGAGGCTATATACAGGGGGTACAGTACAGAGTCAATGTGGAGGCTATATACAGGGGTACCAGTACAGAGTCAATGTGGAGACTATATACAGGGTATTACCAGTACAGAGTCAATGTGGAGACTATATACAGGGTATTACCGGTACAGAGTCAATGTGGAGGCTATATACAGGGCAAACACGGTACAGAGTCAATGTGGAGGCTATATACAGGGGGTACCGGTACAGAGTCAATGTGGAGGCTATATACAGGATGTACCAGTACAGAGTCAATGTGGAGGCTATATACAGGGGGTAATGTGGAGACTACAGAGTCAATGTGGAGGCTATATACAGGGGTACCAGTACAGAGTCAATGTGGAGGCTATATACAGGGGTACCGGTACAGAGTCAATGTGGAGGCTATATACAGGGGGTACCAGTACAGAGTCAATGTGGAGGCTATATACAGGGGTACACTGTACAGAGTCAGTGTGGAGGCTATATACAGGGGGAACCAGTAAAGAGTCAATGTGGAGGCTATATACAGGGGTACCAGTACAGAGTCAATGTGGAGGCTATATACAGGGGGTACCGGTACAGAGTCAATGTGGAGGCTATATACAGGGGTACCAGTACAGTGTCAGTGTGGAGGCTATATACAGGGGTACCAGTACAGAGTCAATGTGGAGGTTATAGTCAGGGTTACCGGTACAGAGTCAATGTGGAGGCTATATACAGGGGGTACCAGTACAGAGTCAATGTGGAGGCTATATACAGGGGTACCAGTACAGAGTCAATGTGGAGGCTATATACAGGGGTACCGGTACAGAGTCAATGTGGAGGCTATATACAGGGTACCAGTACAGAGTCAATGTGGAGGCTATATACAGGGGGGTACAGAGTCAATGTGGAGGCTATATGAGGGGTACCGGTACAGAGTCAATGTGGAGGCTATATACAGGGGTACTGGTACAGAGTCAATGTGGAGGCTATATACAGGGGTTACCGGTTTGCAGAGTCAATGTGGAGGCTATATACAGGGGGCACCGGTACAGAGTCAATGTGGAGCTATATGCAGGGGTACCGGTACAGAGTCAATGTGGAGGCTATATACAGGGGGTACCGGTACAGTGTCAATGTGGAGGCTATATACAGGGGGTACCAGTACAGAGTCAATGTGGAGGCTATATACAGGGGTTACGGTACAGAGTCAATGTGGAGGCTATATACAGGGTGTACCGGTACAGAGTCAATGTGGAGGCTATATACAGGGGTACTGGTACAGAGTCAATGTGGAGGCTATATACAGGGTATTACGGTACAGAGTCAATGTGGAGGCTATATACAGGGGTACTGGTACAGAGTCAATGTGGAGGCTATATACAGGGGTACTGGTACAGAGTCAATTTGGAGGCTATACAGGGGGTACTGGTACAGAGTCAATGTGGAGGCTATATACAGGGGGTACTGGTACAGAGTCAATGTGGAGGCTATATACAGGGGGTACTGGTACAGAGTCAATGTGGAGGCTATATACAGGGTATTACGGTACAGAGTCAATGTGGAGGCTATATACAGGGGTACTGGTACAGAGTCAATGTGGAGGCTATATACAGGGTATTACGGTACAGAGTCAATGTGGAGGCTATATACAGGGGGTACTGGTACAGAGTCAATGTGGAGGCTATATACAGGGGTATTACGGTACAGAGTCAATGTGGAGGCTATATACAGGGGTACTGGTACAGAGTCAATGTGGAGGCTATATACAGGGGTACTGGTACAGAGTCAATGTGGAGGCTATATACAGGGGCACCGGTACAGAGTCAATGTGGAGGCTATATACAGGGGTACTGGTACAGAGTCAATGTGGAGGCTATATACAGGGGTACTGGTACAGAGTCAATGTGGAGGCTATATACAGGGGGTACTGGTACAGAGTCAATGTGGAGGCTATATACAGGGGTACTGGTACAGAGTCAATGTGGAGGCTATATACAGGGGGTACCGGTACAGAGTCAATGTGGAGGCTATATACAGGGTACCGGTACAGAGTCAATGTGGAGGCTATATACAGGGGGTACCGGTACAGAGTCAATGTGGAGGCTATATACAGGGGGTACCGGTACAGAGTCAATGTGGAGGCTATATACAGGGTGTTACTGGTACAGAGTCAATGTGGAGGCTATATACAGGGGTACTGGTACAGAGTCAATGTGGAGGCTATATACAGGGGTACTGGTACAGAGTCAATGTGGAGGCTATATACAGGGTGTACTGGTACAGAGTCAATGTGGAGGCTATATACAGGGGTACCGGTACAGAGTCAATGTGGAGGCTATATACAGGGGTACCGGTACAGAGTCAATGTGGAGGCTATATACAGGGGTACTGGTACAGAGTCAATGTGGAGGCTATATACAGGGGTACTGGTACAGAGTCAATGTGGAGGCTATATACAGGGGGTACTGGTACAGAGTCAATGTGGAGGCTATATACAGGGGTACTGGTACAGAGTCAATGTGGAGGCTATATACAGGGGTACTGGTACAGAGTCAATGTGGAGGCTATATACAGGGTATTACGGTACAGAGTCAATGTGGAGGCTATATACAGGGGTACCGGTACAGAGTCAATGTGGAGGCTATATACAGGGTACTGGTACAGAGTCAATGTGGAGGCTATATACAGGGGTACTGGTACAGAGTCAATGTGGAGGCTATATACAGGGGGTACCTCCGACAGAGTCAATGTGGAGGCTATATACAGGGGGTACTGGTACAGAGTCAATGTGGAGGCTATATACAGGGTACTGGTACAGAGTCAATGTGGAGGCTATATACAGGGTATTACGGTTGAGAGTCAATGTGGAGGCTATATACAGGGGGTACTGGTACAGAGTCAATGTGGAGGCTATATACAGGGGGTACTGGTACAGAGTCAATGTGGAGGCTATATACAGGTATTACGGTACAGAGTCAATGTGGAGGCTATATACAGGGGTACTGGTACAGAGTCAATGTGGAGGCTATATACAGGGGGGTACTGGTACAGAGTCAATGTGGAGGCTATATACAGGGGGGTACTGGTACAGAGTCAATGTGGAGGCTATATACAGGGGGTACTGGTACAGAGTCAATGTGGAGGCTATATACAGGGGTACCGGTACAGAGTCAATGTGGAGGCTATATACAGGGGGTACCGGTACAGAGTCAATGTGGAGGCTATATACAGGGGGTACCGGTACAGAGTCAATGTGGAGGCTATATACAGGGGTACCGGTACAGAGTCAATGTGGAGGCTATATACAGGGTGTTACGGTACAGAGTCAATGTGGAGGCTATATACAGGGTGTTACGGTACAGAGTCAATGTGGAGGCTATATACAGGGGTACTGGTACAGAGTCAATGTGGAGGCTATATACAGGGCGGTACCGGTACAGAGTCAATGTGGAGGCTATATACAGGGTGTACTGGTCAGAGTCAATGTGGAGGCTATATACAGGGGTACTGGTACAGAGTCAATGTGGAGGCTATATACAGGGTCTCTGACGGGTACAGAGTCAATGTGGAGGCTATATACAGGGGGTACTGGTACAGAGTCAATGTGGAGGCTATATACAGGGGGTACTGGTACAGAGTCAATGTGGAGGCTATATACAGGGGGTACCGGTACAGAGTCAATGTGGAGGTTATATACAGGGGGTACAGAGTCAATGTGGAGGCTATATACAGGGGGTACTGGTACAGAGTCAATGTGGAGGCTATATACAGGGTATTACGGTACAGAGTCAATGTGGAGGCTATATACAGGGGGTACCGGTACAGAGTCAATGTGGAGGCTATATACAGGGGGTACTGGTACAGAGTCAATGTGGAGGCTATATACAGGGGGTACTGGTACAGAGTCAATGTGGAGGCTATATACAGGGGTACTGGTACAGAGTCAATGTGGAGGCTATATACAGGGGTACTGGTACAGAGTCAATGTGGAGGCTATATACAGGGGGTACTGGTACAGAGTCAATGTGGAGGCTATATACAGGGTATTACGGTACAGAGTCAATGTGGAGGCTATATACAGGGGGTACTGGTACAGAGTCAATGTGGAGGCTATATACAGGGTATTACGGTACAGAGTCAATGTGGAGGCTATATACAGGGGGTACTGGTACAGAGTCAATGTGGAGGCTATATACAGGGTATTACGGTACAGAGTCAATGTGGAGGCTATATACAGGGGGTACTGGTACAGAGTCAATGTGGAGGCTATATATAGGGGGTACGGGTACAGAGTCAATGTGGAGGCTATATACAGGGGGTACTGGTACAGAGTCAATGTGGAGGCTATATACAGGGGGTACCGGTACAGAGTCAATGTGGAGGCTATATACAGGGGTACTGGTACAGAGTCAATGTGGAGGCTATATACAGGGGGTACTGGTACAGAGTCAATGTGGAGGCTATATACAGGGGGCACCGGTACAGAGTCAATGTGGAGGCTATATACAGGGGGCACCGGTACAGAGTCAATGTGGAGGCTATATACAGGGGGCACCGGTACAGAGTCAATGTGGAGGCTATATACAGGGGGCACCGGTACAGAGTCAATGTGGAGGCTATATACAGGGGGTACCAGTACAGAGTCAATGTGGAGGCTATATACAGGGGGTACTGGTACAGAGTCAATGTGGAGGCAATATACAGGGGGTACCGGTACAGAGTCAATGTGGAGGCTATATACAGGGGGTACTGGTACAGAGTCAATGTGGAGGCTATATACAGGGTATTACGGTACAGAGTCAATGTGGAGGCTATATACAGGGGGGCACCGGTACAGAGTCAATGTGGAGGCTATATACAGGGGGTACTGGTACAGAGTCAATGTGGAGGCTATATACAGGGGGTACTGGTACAGAGTCAATGTGGAGGCTATATACAGGGGGTACCGGTACAGAGTCAATGTGGAGGCTATATACAGGGGGTACTGGTACAGAGTCAATGTGGAGGCTATATACAGGGGGTACTGGTACAGAGTCAATGTGGAGGCTATATACAGGGTATTACGGTACAGAGTCAATGTGGAGGCTATATACAGGGGGTACTGGTACAGAGTCAATGTGGAGGCTATATACAGGGTATTACGGTACAGAGTCAATGTGGAGGCTATATACAGGGGGTACTGGTACAGAGTCAATGTGGAGGCTATATACAGGGTATTACGGTACAGAGTCAATGTGGAGGCTATATACAGGGGGTACTGGTACAGAGTCAATGTGGAGGCTATATATAGGGGGTACGGGTACAGAGTCAATGTGGAGGCTATATACAGGGGGTACTGGTACAGAGTCAATGTGGAGGCTATATACAGGGGTACCGGTACAGAGTCAATGTGGAGGCTATATACAGGGGGTACTGGTACAGAGTCAATGTGGAGGCTATATACAGGGGGTACTGGTACAGAGTCAATGTGGAGGCTATATACAGGGGGCACCGGTACAGAGTCAATGTGGAGGCTATATACAGGGGGCACCGGTACAGAGTCAATGTGGAGGCTATATACAGGGGGCACCGGTACAGAGTCAATGTGGAGGCTATATACAGGGGGCACCGGTACAGAGTCAATGTGGAGGCTATATACAGGGGGTACCAGTACAGAGTCAATGTGGAGGCTATATACAGGGGGTACCGGTACAGAGTCAATGTGGAGGCAATATACAGGGGGTACCGGTACAGAGTCAATGTGGAGGCTATATACAGGGTATTACAGTACAGAGTCAATGTGGAGGCTATATACAGGGGGTACCAGTACAGAGTCAATGTGGAGGCTATATACAGGGGGTACCGGTACAGAGTCAATGTGGAGGCTATATACAGGGGGTACCGGTACAGAGTCAATGTGGAGGCTATATACAGGGGGTACCGGTACAGAGTCAATGTGGAGGCTATATACAGGGTGTACTGGTACAGAGTCAATGTGGAGGCTATATACAGGGGTACCGGTACAGAGTCAATGTGGAGGCTATATACAGGGGGTACCAGTACAGAGTCAATGTGGAGACTATATACAGGGGTACTGGTACAGAGTCAATGTGGAGGCTATATACAGGGGGTACTGGTACAGAGTCAATGTGGAGACTATATACAGGGGGTACTGGTACAGAGTCAATGTGGAGGCTATATACAGGGGTACTGGTACAGAGTCAATGTGGAGGCTATATACAGGGGTACTGGTACAGAGTCAATGTGGAGGCTATATACAGGGTATTACGGTACAGAGTCAATGTGGAGGCTATATACAGGGGTACTGGTACAGAGTCAATGTGGAGGCTATATACAGGGTATTACGGTACAGAGTCAATGTGGAGGCTACATACAGGGGGTACTGGTACAGAGTCAATGTGGAGGCTATATACAGGGTATTACGGTACAGAGTCAATGTGGAGGCTATATACAGGGGTACTGGTACAGAGTCAATGTGGAGGCTATATACAGGGTATTACGGTACAGAGTCAATGTGGAGGCTATATACAGGGGTACTGGTACAGAGTCAATGTGGAGGCTATATACAGGGGGTACTGGTACAGAGTCAATGTGGAGGCTATATACAGGGTATTACGGTACAGAGTCAATGTGGAGGCTATATACAGGGGTACTGGTACAGAGTCAATGTGGAGGCTATATACAGGGGGTACTGGTACAGAGTCAATGTGGAGGCTATATACAGGGGGTACTGGTACAGAGTCAATGTGGAGGCTATATACAGGGGGTACCGGTACAGAGTCAATGTGGAGGCTATATACAGGGGTACTGGTACAGAGTCAATGTGGAGGCTATATACAGGGGGTACTGGTACAGAGTCAATGTGGAGGCTATATACAGGGGCACCGGTACAGAGTCAATGTGGAGGCTATATACAGGGGCACCGGTACAGAGTCAATGTGGAGGCTATATACAGGGGGCACCGGTACAGAGTCAATGTGGAGGCTATATACAGGGGGCACCGGTACAGAGTCAATGTGGAGGCTATATACAGGGGGTACCAGTACAGAGTCAATGTGGAGGCAATATACAGGGGGTACCGGTACAGAGTCAATGTGGAGGCTATATACAGGGTATTACAGTACAGAGTCAATGTGGAGGCTATATACAGGGGGTACCAGTACAGAGTCAATGTGGAGGCTATATACAGGGGGTACCGGTACAGAGTCAATGTGGAGGCTATATACAAGGGGGTACCAATGTGGAGCTACAGAGTCAATGTGGAGGCTATATACAGGGGGTACCGGTACAGAGTCAATGTGGAGGCTATATACAGGGGGTACCGGTACAGAGTCAATGTGGAGGCTATATACAGGGGGTACCGGTACAGAGTCAATGTGGAGGCTATATACAGGGGGTACTGGTACAGAGTCAATGTGGAGGCTATATACAGGGGTACTGGTACAGAGTCAATGTGGAGGCTATATACAGGGGGTACTGGTACAGAGTCAATGTGGAGGCTATATACAGGGGTACTGGTACAGAGTCAATGTGGAGGCTATATACAGGGTATTACGGTACAGAGTCAATGTGGAGGCTATATACAGGGGTACTGGTACAGAGTCAATGTGGAGGCTATATACAGGGTATTACGGTACAGAGTCAATGTGGAGGCTATATACAGGGGTACTGGTACAGAGTCAATGTGGAGGCTATATACAGGGTATTACGGTACAGAGTCAATGTGGAGGCTATATACAGGGGGTACTGGTACAGAGTCAATGTGGAGGCTATATACAGGGGGGTACTGGTACAGAGTCAATGTGGAGGCTATATACAGGGGGTACCGGTACAGAGTCAATGTGGAGGCTATATACAGGGGGTACCGGTACAGAGTCAATGTGGAGGCTATATACAGGGGGTACCGGTACAGAGTCAATGTGGAGGCTATATACAGGGGTACTGGTACAGAGTCAATGTGGAGGCTATATACAGGGGTACCGGTACAGAGTCAATGTGGAGGCTATATACAGGGGTACTGGTACAGAGTCAATGTGGAGGCTATATACAGGGGGTACCGGTACAGAGTCAATGTGGAGGCTATATACAGGGGGTACTGGTACAGAGTCAATGTGGAGGCTATATACAGGGGGTACTGGTACAGAGTCAATGTGGAGGCTATATACAGGGGGCACCGGTACAGAGTCAATGTGGAGGCTATATACAGGGGGCACCGGTACAGAGTCAATGTGGAGGCTATATACAGGGGGTACCGTACAGAGTCAATGTGGAGGCTATATACAGGGGGTACCGGTACAGAGTCAATGTGGAGGCTATACCAGTACAGGGGGCAATATACAGGGGTACCGGTACAGAGTCAATGTGGAGGCTATATACAGGGTATTACGGTACAGAGTCAATGTGGAGGCTATATACAGGGGGTACTGTACAGAGTCAATGTGGAGGCTATATACAGGGGGTACCAGTACAGAGTCAATGTGGAGGCTATATACAGGGGGCACCGGTACAGAGTCAATGTGGAGGCTATATACAGGGGGACCGGTACAGAGTCAATGTGGAGGCTATATACAGGGGGTACCGGTACAGAGTCAATGTGGAGGCTATATACAGGGGTACTGGTACAGAGTCAATGTGGAGGCTATATACAGGGGGTACCGGTACAGAGTCAATGTGGAGGCTATATACAGGGGGCACCGGTACAGAGTCAATGTGGAGGCTATATACAGGGGGCACTGGTACAGAGTCAATGTGGAGGCTATATACAGGGGGCACTGGTACAGAGTCAATGTGGAGGCTATATACAGGGGGTACCAGTACAGAGTCAATGTGGAGGCTATATACAGGGGTACCGGTACAGAGTCAATGTGGAGGCAATATACAGGGGGTACCGGTACAGAGTCAATGTGGAGGCAATATACAGGGGGTACCGGTACAGAGTCAATGTGGAGGCTATATACAGGGTATTACAGTACAGAGTCAATGTGGAGGCTATATACAGGGGGTACCAGTACAGAGTCAATGTGGAGGCTATATACAGGGGGTACCGGTACAGAGTCAATGTGGAGGCTATATACAGGGGGTACCGGTACAGAGTCAATGTGGAGGCTATATACAGGGGGTACCAGTACAGAGTCAATGTGGAGGCTATATACAGGGGGTACCGGTACAGAGTCAATGTGGAGGCAATATACAGGGTGTTACGGTACAGAGTCAATGTGGAGGCTATATACAGGGGGTACCGGTACAGAGTCAATGTGGAGGCTATATACAGGGGGTACTGGTACAGAGTCAATGTGGAGGCTATATACAGGGGTACTGGTACAGAGTCAATGTGGAGGCTATATACAGGGGCACCGGTACAGAGTCAATGTGGAGGCTATATACAGGGGGCACCGGTACAGAGTCAATGTGGAGGCTATATACAGGGGGCACTGGTACAGAGTCAATGTGGAGGCTATATACAGGGGGCACCGGTACAGAGTCAATGTGGAGGCTATATACAGGGGGTACTGTACAGAGTCAATGTGGAGGCTATATACAGGGGTACCGGTACAGAGTCAATGTGGAGGCTATATACAGGGGGTACTGGTACAGAGTCAATGTGGAGGCTATATACAGGGTATTACAGTACAGAGTCAATGTGGAGGCTATATACAGGGGTACTGGTACAGAGTCAATGTGGAGGCTATATACAGGGGGTACCAGTACAGAGTCAATGTGGAGGCTATATACAGGGGGTTACGGTACAGAGTCAATGTGGAGGCTATATGCAGGGGGAACTGGTACAGAGTCAATGTGGAGGCTATATACAGGGGGTACTGGTACAGAGTCAATGTGGAGGCTATATACAGGGGGTACTGGTACAGAGTCAATGTGGAGGCTATATACAGGGGTACCGGTACAGAGTCAATGTGGAGGCTATATACAGGGGGTACTGGTACAGAGTCAATGTGGAGGCTATATACAGGGGTACTGGTACAGAGTCAATGTGGAGGCTATATACAGGGGGTACTGGTACAGAGTCAATGTGGAGGCTATATACAGGGGGTACTGGTACAGAGTCAATGTGGAGGCTATATACAGGGGGCACCGGTACAGAGTCAATGTGGAGGCTATATACAGGGGGTACCAGTACAGAGTCAATGTGGAGGCAATATACAGGGGGTACCGGTACAGAGTCAATGTGGAGGCAATATACAGGGGGTACCGGTACAGAGTCAATGTGGAGGCTATATACAGGGTATTACAGTACAGAGTCAATGTG
Source organism: Oncorhynchus nerka (assembly GCF_034236695.1). Taxonomy (NCBI): domain Eukaryota; kingdom Metazoa; phylum Chordata; class Actinopteri; order Salmoniformes; family Salmonidae; genus Oncorhynchus; species Oncorhynchus nerka. Next base: position 105,641,071 of record NC_088408.1, on the reverse strand, counting down.
GAGGCTATATACAGGGGGTACCAGTACAGAGTCAATGTGGAGGCTATATACAGGGGGTACCGGTACAGAGTCAATGTGGAGGCTATATACAGGGGGCACCGGTACAGAGTCAATGTGGAGGCTATGTACAGGGGGTACCAGTACAGAGTCAATGTGGAGGCAATATACAGGGGGTACCGGTACAGAGTCAATGTGGAGGCAATATACAGGGTATTACAGTACAGAGTCAATGTGGAGGCTATATACAGGGGGTACCAGTACAGAGTCAATGTGGAGGCTATATACAGGGGGTACCGGTACAGAGTCAATGTGGAGGCTATATGCAGGGGGTACCGGTACAGAGTCAATGTGGAGGCTATATACAGGGGGTACCGGTACAGAGTCAATGTGGAGGCTATATACAGGGGGTACCAGTACAGAGTCAATGTGGAGGCTATATACAGGGTGTACCGGTACAGAGTCAATGTGGAGGCTATATACAGGGGGTACCGGTACAGAGTCAATGTGGAGGCTATATACAGGGGGTACTGGTACAGAGTCAATGTGGAGGCTATATACAGGGGGTACTGGTACAGAGTCAATGTGGAGGCTATATACAGGGGGTACTGGTACAGAGTCAATGTGGAGGCTATATACAGGGGGCACCGGTACAGAGTCAATGTGGAGGCTATATACAGGGGGTACCAGTACAGAGTCAATGTGGAGGCTATATACAGGGGGTACCGGTACAGAGTCAATGTGGAGGCAATATACAGGGGGTACCGGTACAGAGTCAATGTGGAGGCTATATACAGGGTATTACAGTACAGAGTCAATGTGGAGGCTATATACAGGGGGTACCAGTACAGAGTCAATGTGGAGGCTATATACAGGGGGTACCGGTACAGAGTCAATGTGGAGGCTATATACAGGGGTACCGGTACAGAGTCAATGTGGAGGCTATATACAGGGGTACTGGTACAGAGTCAATGTGGAGGCTATATACAGGGGGTACCGGTACAGAGTCAATGTGGAGGCTATATACAGGGGGTACCGGTACAGAGTCAATGTGGAGACTATATACAGGGGGTACCGGTACAGAGTCAATGTGGAGGCTATATACAGGGGGTACCGGTACAGAGTCAATGTGGAGGCTATATACAGGGGGCACCGGTACAGAGTCAATGTGGAGGCTATATACAGGGGGTACCGGTACAGAGTCAATGTGGAGGCTATATACAGGGGGTACCGGTACAGAGTCAATGTGGAGGCTATATACAGGGGGTACCGGTACAGAGTCAATGTGGAGGCTATATACAGGAGGTACCGGTACAGAGTCAATGTGGAGGCTATATACAGGGGGTACCGGTACAGAGTCAATGTGGAGGCTATATACAGGGGGTACTGGTACAGAGTCAATGTGGAGGCTATATACAGGGGGTACCGGTACAGAGTCAATGTGGAGGCTATATACAGGGGGTACCGGTACAGAGTCAATGTGGAGGCTATATACAGGGGGTACCGGTACAGAGTCAATGTGGAGGCTATATACAGGGGGTACCGGTACAGAGTCAATGTGGAGGCTATATACAGGGGGTACCGGTACAGAGTCAATGTGGAGGCTATATACAGGGGGTACCGGTACAGAGTCAATGTGGAGGCTATATACAGGAGGTATATACAGGGTGTTACGGTACAGAGTCAATGTGGAGGCTATATACAGGGGGTACCGGTACAGAGTCAATGTGGAGGCTATATACAGGAGGTACCGGTACAGAGTCAATGTGGAGGCTATATACAGGGGGTACCGGTACAGAGTCAATGTGGAGGCTATATACAGGGGGGTACCGGTACAGAGTCAATGTGGAGGCTATATACAGGGGGTACCGGTACAGAGTCAATGTGGAGGCTATATACAGGGGTACCGGTACAGAGTCAATGTGGAGGCTATATACAGGGGGTACAGAGTCAATGTGGAGGCTATATACAGGGGGTACTGGTACAGAGTCAATGTGGAGGCTATATACAGGGGGTACCGGTACAGAGTCAATGTGGAGGCTATATACAGGGGGTACCGGTACAGAGTCAATGTGGAGGCTATATACAGGGTATTACAGTACAGTTATATACAGGGTGTTACGGTACAGAGTCAATGTGGAGGCTATATACAGGGGGTACCGGTAGATTCAATGTGGAGGCTATATACAGGGGGTACCGGTACAGAGTCAATGTGGAGGCTATATACAGGGGGTACCGGTACAGAGTCAATGTGGAGGCTATATACAGGGGGTACCGGTACAGAGTCAATGTGGAGGCTATATACAGGGGTACCGGTACAGAGTCAATGTGGAGGCTATATACAGGGGGTACCGGTACAGAGTCAATGTGGAGGCTATATACAGGGGGTACCGGTACAGAGTCAATGTGGAGACTATATACAGGGGGTACCGGTACAGAGTCAATGTGGAGGCTATATACAGGGGGTACCGGTACAGAGTCAATGTGGAGGCTATATACAGGGGGCACCGGTACAGAGTCAATGTGGAGGCTATATACAGGGGGTACCGGTACAGAGTCAATGTGGAGGCTATATACAGGGGGTACCGGTACAGAGTCAATGTGGAGGCTATATACAGGGGGTACCGGTACAGAGTCAATGTGGAGGCTATATACAGGGGGTACCGGTACAGAGTCAATGTGGAGGCTATATACAGGGGGTACCGGTACAGAGTCAATGTGGAGGCTATATACAGGGGGTACCGGTACAGAGTCAATGTGGAGGCTATATACAGGAGGTACCGGTACAGAGTCAATGTGGAGGCTATATACAGGGGGTACCGGTACAGAGTCAATGTGGAGGCTATATACAGGGGTACCGGTACAGAGTCAATGTGGAGGCTATATACAGGGGGTACCGGTACAGAGTCAATGTGGAGGCTATATACAGGGGGTACCGGTACAGAGTCAATGTGGAGGCTATATACAGGGGGTACCGGTACAGAGTCAATGTGGAGGCTATATACAGGGGGTACCGGTACAGAGTCAATGTGGAGGCTATATACAGGGGGTACAGAGTCAATGTGGAGGCTATATACAGGGGGTACCGGTACAGAGTCAATGTGGAGGCTATATACAGGGGGTACCGGTACAGAGTCAATGTGGAGGCTATATACAGGGGGTACCGGTACAGAGTCAATGTGGAGGCTATATACAGGGTATTACAGTACAGTTATATACAGGGTGTTACGGTACAGAGTCAATGTGGAGGCTATATACAGGGGGTACCGGTACATTCAATGTGGAGGCTATATACAGGGGGTACCGGTACAGTCAATGTGGAGGCTATATACAGGGGGTACCGGTACAGTCAATGTGGAGGCTATATACAGGGGGTACCGGTACAGAGTCAATGTGGAGGCTATATACAGGGGGTACCGGTACAGAGTCGATGTGGAGGCTATATACAGGGGGTACCGGTACAGAGTCAATGTGGAGGCTATATACACGGGGCATCGGTACAGAGTCAATGTGGAGGCTATATACAGGGGGTACCGGTACAGAGTCAATGTGGAGGCTATATACAGGGGGTACCGGTACAGAGTCAATGTGGAGGCTATATACAGGGGGTACCGGTACAGAGTCAATGTGGAGGCTATATACAGGGGGTACCGGTACAGAGTCAATGTGGAGGCTATATACAGGGGGTACCGGTACAGAGTCAATGTGGAGGCTATATACAGGGGGCATCGGTACAGAGTCAATGTGGAGGCTATATACAGGGGGCATCGGTACAGAGTCAATGTGGAGGCTATATACAGGGGGTACCGGTACAGAGTCAATGTGGAGGCTATATACAGGGGGCATCGGTACAGAGTCAATGTAGAGGCTATATACAGGGGGTACCGGTACAGAGTCAATGTGGAGGCTATATACAGGGGGTACCGGAACAGAGTCAATGTGGAGGCTATATACAGGGGGTACCGGTACAGAGTCAATGTGGAGGCTATATACAGGGTATTACAGTACAGAGTCAATGTGGAGGCTATATACAGGGGGTACCGGTACAGAGTCAATGTGGAGGCTATATACAGGGTATTACAGTACAGAGTCAATGTGGAGGCTATATACAGGGTATTACAGTACAGAGTCAATGTGGAGGCTATATACAGGGGGCATCGGTACAGAGTCAATGTGGAGGCTATATACAGGGGGTACCGGTACAGAGTCAATGTGGAGGCTATATACATGGGGCATCGGTACAGAGTCAATGTGGAGGCTATATACAGGGGGTACCGGTACAGAGTCAATGTGGAGGCTATATACAGGGGGTACAGGTACAGAGTCAATGTGGAGGCTATATACAGGGGGTACCAGTACAGAGTCAATGTGGAGGCTATATACAGGGGGTACCGGTACAGAGTCAATGTGGAGGCTATATACAGGGGGCATCGGTACAGAGTCAATGTGGAGGCTATATACAGGGGCATCGGTACAGAGTCAATGTGGAGGCTATATACAGGGGGCATCGGTACAGAGTCAATGTGGAGGCTATATACAGGGGCATCGGTACAGAGTCAATGTGGAGGCTATATACAGGGGGTACCGGTACAGAGTCAATGTGGAGGCTATATACAGGGGGCATCGGTACAGAGTCAATGTGGAGGCTATATACAGGGGGTACCGGTACAGAGTCAATGTGGAGGCTATATACAGGGGGCATCGGTACAGAGTCAATGTGGAGGCTATATACAGGGGGCATCGGTACAGAGTCAATGTGGAGGCTATATACAGGGGGTACCGGTACAGAGTCAATGTGGAGGCTATATACAGGGGGTACCGGTACAGAGTCAATGTGGAGGCTATATACAGGGGGTACCGGTACAGAGTCAATGTGGAGGCTATATACAGGGGGTACCGGTACAGAGTCAATGTGGAGGCGATATACAGGGTGTTACAGTACAGAGTCAATGTGGAGGCTATATACAGGGAGTACCGGTGCAGAGTCAATGTGGAGGCTATATACAGGGTATTACGGTACAGAGTCAATGTGGAGGCTATATACAGGGGGTACTGGTACAGAGTCAATGTGGAGGCTATATACAGGGGGCATCGGTACAGAGTCAATGTGGAGGCTATATACAGGGGGTACCGTTACAGAGTCAATGTGGAGGCTATATACAGGGTATTACAGTACAGAGTCAATGTGGAGGCTATATACAGGGTATTACAGTACAGAGTCAATGTGGAGGCTATATACAGGGGGCATCGGTACAGAGTCAATGTGGAGGCTATATACAGGGGGCATCGGTACAGAGTCAATGTGGAGGCTATATACAGGGGGCATCGGTACAGAGTCAATGTGGAGGCTATATACAGGGGGCATCGGTACAGAGTCAATGTGGAGGCTATATACAGGGGGTACCGGTACAGAGTCAATGTGGAGGCTATATACAGGGGGTACCGGTACAGAGTCAATGTGGAGGCTATATACAGGGGGTACCGGTACAGAGTCAATGTGGAGGCTATATACAGGGGGTACCGGTACAGAGTCAATGTGGAGGCTATATACAGGGGGTACTGGTACAGAGTCAATGTGGAGGCTATATACAGGGGGTACTGGTACAGAGTCAATGTGGAGGCTATATACAGGGGGTACTGGTACAGAGTCAATGTGGAGGCTATATACAGGGGGTACCGGTATAGAGTTAATGTGGAGGCTATATACAGGGGGTACCGGTATAGAGTTAATGTGCGGGGGCACCGGTTAGTAGAAATAATCAAGGTAATATGTACATGTAGGTAGAGTGACTATGCATAGATAATAAACAGAGAGTAGCAGCAGTGTAAAAGAGGGGTCTAGGGAGCCCTTTGATTAGATGTTCAGGAGTCTTATGGCTTGGGGGGTAGAAGCTGTTCAGGAGTCTTATGGCTTGGGGGGTAGAAGCTGTTCAGGAGTCTTATGGCTTGGGGGGTAGAAGCTGTTCAGGAGTTATGGCTTGGGGGGTAGAAGCTGTTCAGGAGTCTTATGGCTTGGGGGGTAGAAGCTGTTCAGGAGTCTTATGGCTTGGGGGGTAGAAGCTGTTCAGGAGTCTTATGGCTTGGGGGTAGAAGCTGTTCAGGAGCCTTCTGGTCCTAGACTTGGCACTCCGGTACCACTTGCTGTGCGGTAGCAGAGAGAACAGTCTATGACTAGGGTGGTTGGAGTCTTTGACAATATTTAGGGCATTCCTTTGACACCGCCTGGTATAGAGGTTCTGGATGGAAGGAAGCTTGGCCCCAGTGATGTACTGGGCCGTACACACCTTGCGGTCGGAGGCCGAGCAGTTGCCATACCAGGCAGTGATGCAACCCGTCAAATGCTCTCGATGGTGCAAAACAGCTGAAACAAATTAAAAGGGAATTTTAGTTGTCATTTCAGAGTTTGTTAGCTGTTGTTTTCTACAAACCCCATTCCACTCTGGGGTAGGGATAGAACCCTCAAAATGATTTGCCTTCACTGGGTATAAACACTGAGTGGACAAACCATTAGGAACATCTCATAGACTGACCAGGTGAATCCAGGTGAAAGCTATGATGCCTTATTGATGTCACTTGTTAAATCCACTTCAATCAGTGTAGATGAAGGGGAGGAGACAGGTTAAGGAAGGATTTTTAAGCCCTGAGACAACTGAGATGTGCATTGTGCGCCGTTCAGAGGGTGACTGGGAAAGACAAAACATTTAATTGCCTTCGGATGGGAATTGGTAATAGGTGCCAGGTGCACAATTTTGAGCCAAGAACTGCAACGCTGCTGGGTTTTTCACGCTCTGCAGATTCCCATGTGTATCAAGAGCGGTCCACCACCCAAAGCACATCCAGCCAACTTGACACAACTGTGGGAAGTACTGGAGTCAGCATGGACCAGCATCCCTGTGGAATGCTTTTGACACCTTGTAGAAACCACGCCCAGATGAATTGAGGCTGTTCTGAGGGCAAAAGGAGGTGCAACTCAGTATTAGGAAGGTGTTCCTATTGTTTTGTACACTCAGTGTATGTCATTAATTGTACCTTTATTTAACTAGGCAAGTCAGTTAAGAACACATTCTTATTCACAATGGGGATAATACTTTGACTAAAGCGATAACTTATTGACTGAAATAGTTGTGAAACATCATGGCTAAGCTTTCGTCTCGGCTGAAAAAATATATAAACACACAGGACGAGACCCAGATGCAGACAAAGGAGGATCCCAGAGATGTATTATATACAAGGGGTAGGCCAATGGCAGGTCCAGAACAGGCAGAGATCAGTAATCCTAATAAGAGTCAGGCAGGCTCAGGATCAGGATCAGGATCAGGCTCAGGATCAGGCTCAGGATCAGGATCGGGATCAGGGCAAAAACAGGTCGGAACCCAGGAAGACTATAACACAAACGAGAGAAGGAAAAACACGCTGGGACAACTTGACGAGACGAACTGGCAACAGATTTACAGAAAATACAGTTATAAAAACACAGGGGATAATGTGGAGACACCTGGTGTGGGGGGGTAAAGACAAGCACAAGACAGGGGATAATGTGGAGACACCTGGTGTGGGGGGGGGGGGGTAAAGACAAGCACAAGACAGGGGAAACAGATCAATGTGTTTAAAAACACCAGGGATGTTCCTCTGTGGGTTAGAAGGGGACAGAGAGCACCAGGGATGTTCCTCTGTGGGTTAGAAGGGGACAGAGAGCACCAGGGGTGTTCCTCTGTGGGTTAGAAGGGGACAGAGAGCACCAGGGGTGTTCCTCTGTGGGTTAGAAGGGGACAGAGAGCACCAGGGGTGTTACTCTGTGGGTTAGAAGGGGACAGAGAGCACCAGGGGTGTTACTCTGTGGGTTAGAAGGGGACAGAGAGCACCAGGGGTGTTACTCTGTGGGTTAGAAGGGGACAGAGAGCACCAGGGATGTTACTCTGTGGGTTAGAAGGGGACAGAGAGCACCAGGGATGTTACTCTGGTTTAGAAGGGGACAGAGAGCACCAGGGGTGTTACTCTGTGGGTTAGAAGGGGACAGAGAGCACCAGGGGTGTTACTCTGTGGGTTAGAAGGGGACAGAGAGCACCAGGGGTGTTACTCTGTGGGTTAGAAGGGGACAGAGAGCACCAGGGGTGTTCCTCTGTGGGTTAGAAGGGGACAGAGAGCACCAGGGGTGTTCCTCTGTGGTTTAGAAGGGGACAGAGAGCACCAGGGGTGTTACTCTGTGGGTTAGAAGGGGACAGAGAGCACCAGGGGTGTTACTCTGTGGGTTAGAAGGGGACAGAGAGCACCAGGTATGTTCCTCTGTGGGTTAGAAGGGGACAGAGAGCACCAGGGGTGTTACTCTGTGGGTTAGAAGGGGACAGAGAGCACCAGGGATGTTACTCTGTGGTTTAGAAGGGGACAGAGAGCACCAGGGATGTTACTCTGTGGGTTAGAAGTGGACAGAGAGCACCAGGGATGTTATTCTGTGGGTTAGAAGGGGACAGAGAGCACCAGGGATGTTCCTCTGTGGGTTAGAAGGGGACAGAGAGCACCAGGGATGTTCCTCTGTGGGTTAGAAGGGGACAGAGAGCACCAGGGGTGTTACTCTGTGGGTTAGAAGGGGACAGAGAGCACCAGGGGTGTTCCTCTGTGGGTTAGAAGGGGACAGAGAGCACCAGGGGTGTTCCTCTGTGGGTTAGAAGGGGACAGAGAGCACCAGGGATGTTACTCTGTGGGTTAGAAGTGGACAGAGAGCACCAGGGATGTTCCTCTGTGGGTTAGAAGGGGACAGAGAGCACCAGGGGTGTTACTCTGTGGGTTAGAAGGGGACAGAGAGCACCAGGGATGTTACTCTGGTTTAGAAGGGGACAGAGAGCACCAGGGATGTTATTCTGTGGGTTAGAAGGGGACAGAGAGCACCAGGGGTGTTCCTCTGTGGGTTAGAAGGGGACAGAGAGCACCAGGGATGTTCCTCTGTGGGTTAGAAGGGGACAGAGAGCACCAGGGATGTTATTCTGTGGGTTAGAAGGGGACAGAGAGCACCAGGGGTGTTATTCTGTGGGTTAGAAGGGGACAGAGAGCACCAGGGATGTTCCTCTGTGGGTTAGAAGGGGACAGAGAGCACCAGGGGTGTTACTCTGTGGGTTAGAAGGGGACAGAGAGCACCAGGGATGTTACTCTGGTTTAGAAGGGGACAGAGAGCACCAGGGATGTTACTCTGTGGGTTAGAAGTGGACAGAGAGCACCAGGGATGTTATTCTGTGGGTTAGAAGGGGACAGAGAGCACCAGGGGTGTTACTCTGTGGGTTAGAAGGGGACAGAGAGCACCAGGGGTGTTACTCTGTGGGTTAGATGGGGACAGAGAGCACCAGGGATGTTACTCTGTGGTTTAGAAGGGGACAGAGAGCACCAGGGATGTTATTCTGTGGGTTAGAAGGGGACAGAGAGCACCAGGGGTGTTACTCTGTGGGTTAGAAGGGGACAGAGAGCACCAGGGGTGTTACTCTGTGGGTTAGAAGGGGACAGAGAGCACCAGGGATGTTACTCTGTGGTTTAGAAGGGGACAGAGAGCACCAGGGATGTTATTCTGTGGGTTAGAAGGGGACAGAGAGCACCAGGGATGTTATTCTGTGGGTTAGAAGGGGACAGAGAGCACCAGGGATGTTATTCTGTGGGTTAGAAGGGGACAGAGCGCACCAGGGGTGTTACTCTGTGGGTTAGAAGGGGACAGAGAGCACCAGGGGTGTTATTCTGTGGGTTAGAAGGGGACAGAGAGCACCAGGGATGTTATTCTGTGGGTTAGAAGATTTAAAAAAATATATATATATAAATATAGGACAAAACACACATCACGACAAGAGACAACACAACACTACATAAAGAGAGACCTAATACAACAACATAGCAAGGCAGTAACACATGACAACACAGCATGATAGCAACACAACATAACAACAACATGGTAGCAACACAACACGTCTTTGGTATGATGCTACAAGCTCGGCACACCTGTATTTGGGGAGTTTCTCCTATTCTTCTCTGCAGATCCTCTCCAGCTGTCTGGTTGGATGAGGAGCGTCACTGCACAGCTATTTTCAGGTCTCTCCAGAGATGTTCGATCAGGTTGAAGTCCGGGCTCTGGCTGGGCCACTCAGACATTCAGAGACTTGTCCTGAAGCCACTCCTGCGTTGTCTTGGCTGTGTGCTTATGGTCGTTGTCCTATTGGAAGGTGAACCTTCACCCCATTCTGAGGTCCTGAGCGTTCTGGAGCAGGTTTTCATCAAGGATCTCTCTGTACTTTGCTCCGTTTATCTTCCCCTGGATCCTGACTAGTCTACCAGTGCCTTGTACTGAAAAACATCCCCACAGCATGATGCTGCCACCACCATGCTTCACCGTAGGGATGGTGCCAGGTTTCCTCCAGATGTGACACTTGACACTCAAGACAAAGAGTTCAATCTTGGATTCATCAGACCAGAAAATCTTGTTTTTCATGGTCTGAGAGTCATTTTATGCTAAGCTACAGGACGGTTTTGCTAGCACAGACTGGAACATGTTCCAACACAGCTATATAGACCTACTGTACTACAACCCCTAGATAACTAATACAACACAGCTAGCTAACTAATACAACCCCTAGATAACTAATACAACCCCCTAGATAACTTATACAACCCCTAGATAACTAATACAACCCCCTAGATTACTAATACAACACAGCTAGATAACTAATACAACCCCTAGATAACTTATACAACCCCCTAGATAACTAATACAACCCCCTAGATTACTAATACAACACAGCTAGATAACTAATACAACCCCTAGATAACTAATACAACCCCCTAGATAACTAATACAACCCCCTAGATAACTAATACAACCCCCTACATAACTAATACAACCCCTAGATAACTAATACAACCCCTAGATAACTAATACAACCCCTAGATAACTAATACAACCCCTAGATAACTAATACAACCCCTAGATAACTAATACAACCCCTAGATAACTAATACAACCCCTACATAACTAATACAATCCCTAGATAACTAATACAACCCCTAGATAACTAATACAACCCCTAGATAACTAATACAACCCCTAGATAACTAATACAACCCCCTACATAACTAATACAACCCCTAGATAACTAATACAACCCCTAGATAACTAATACAACCCCTAGATAACTAATACAACACTGCTAGATAACTAATACAACCCCTAGATAACTAATACAACCCCCTAGATAACTAATACAACACAGCTAGATAACTAATACAACCCCCTAGATAACTAATACAATCCCTACATAACTAATACAACCCCCTAGATAACTAATACAACACAGCTAGATAACTAATACAACCCCCTAGATAACTAATACAACACAGCTAGATAACTAATACAACCCCTAGATAACTAATACAACCCCCTAGATAACTAATACAACCCCCTACATAACTAATACAACACAGCTAGATAACTAATACAACACAGCTAGATAACTAATACAACCCCCTAGATAACTAATACAACCCCCTAGATAACTAATACAACCCCTAGATAACTAATACAACCCCTAGATAACTAATACAACCCCTAGATAACTAATACAACCCCCTAGATAACTAATACAACCCCCTAGATAACTAATACAACCCCTAGATAACTAATACAACCCCCTAGATAACTAATACAACCCCCTAGATAACTAATACAACCCCCTAGATAACTAATACAACCCCCTAGATAACTAATACAACCCCCTAGATAACTAATACAACCCCCTACATAACTAATACAACCCCTAGATAACTAATACAACCCCTAGATAACTAATACAACACCTAGATAACTAATACAACCCCTAGATAACTAATACAACCCCTAGATTACTAATAACTAATACAGCCCCTAGATAACTAATACAACCCCTAGATAACTAATACAACCCCTAGATAACTAATACAACCCCTAAGATAACTAATACAACCCCTAGATAACTAATACAACCCCCTAGATAACTAATACAACCCCCTAGATAACTAATACAACCCCCCTAGATAACTAATACAACCCCTAGATAACTAATACAACCCCTAGATAACTAATACAACCCCTAGATAACTAATACAACCCCCTAGATAACTAATACAACCCCCTACATAACTAATACAACACAGCTAGATAACTAATACAACACAGCTAGATAACTAATACAACCCCTAGATAACTAATACAACCCCCTACATAACTAATACAACCCCCTACATAACTAATACAACACAGCTATATAGACCTACTGTACTACAACCCCTAGATAACTAATACAACACAGCTAGATAACTAATACAACCCCCTAGATAACTAATACAACCCCTAGATAACTAATACAACACAGCTAGATAACTAATACAACCCCCTAGATAACTAATACAACCCCTAGATAACTAATACAACACAGCTAGATAACTAATACAACCCCCTAGATAACTAATACAACCCCTAGATAACTAATACAACACAGCTAGATAACTAATACAACACAGCTAGATAACTAATACAACACAGCTAGATAACTAATACAATCCCCTAGATAACTAATACAACCCCCTACATAACTAATACAACCCCCTAGATAACTAATACAACCCCCTAGATAACTAATACAACCCCCTAGATAACTAATACAACACAGCTAGATAACTAATACAACCCCCTAGATAACTAATACAACCCCTAGATAACTAATACAACCCCTAGATAACTAATACAACCCCTAGATACTACAACCCCTAGATAACTAATACAACCCCTAGATAACTAATACAACCCCTACAACCCCCAGATAACTAATACAACCCTAGATAACTAATACAACCCCTAGATAACTAATACAACCCCTAGATAACTAATACAACCCCTAGATAACTAATACAACCCCTAGATAACTAATACAACCCCTAGATAACTAATACAACCCCCTAGATAACTAATACAACCCCCTAGATAACTAATACAACCCCCTAGATAACTAATACAACCCCCTAGATAACTAATACAACCCCCTAGATAACTAATACAACCCCCTAGATAACTAATACAACCCCTAGATAACTAATACAACCCCTAGATAACTAATACAACCCCTAGATAACTAATACAACCCCTAGATAACTAATACAACCCCTAGATAACTAATACAACCCCTAGATAACTAATACAACCCCTAGATAACTAATACAACCCCCTAGATAACTAATACAACAACAGCTAGATAACTAATACAACCCCTAGATAACTAATACAACACAGCTAGATAACTACTACAACCCCTAGATAACCAATACACACAGCTAGATAACTAATACAACCCCTAGATAACTAATACAACCCCTAGATAACTAATACAACCCCTAGATAACTAATACAACCCCTACATAACTAATACAACCCCCTAGGTAACTAATACAACCCCCTAGATAACTAATACAACACAGCTAGATAACTAATACAACCCCCTAGATAACTAATACAACACAGCTAGATAACTACTACAACCCCCTAGATAACCAATACAACACAGCTAGATAACTAATACAACACAGCTAGATAACTACTACAACCCCCTAGATAACCAATACAACACAGCTAGATAACTAATACAACCCCTAGATAACTAATACAACCCCCTAGATAACTAATACAACCCCTAGATAACTAATACAACACAGCTAGATAACTAATACAACACAGCTAGATAACTAATACAACACAGCTAGATAGACCTACTGTACTACAACCCCCTAGATAACTAATACAACCCCCTAGATAACTAATACAACCCCCTAGATAACTAATACAACCCCCTAGATAACTAATACAACCCCCTAGATAACTAATACAACCCCTAGATAACTAATACAACCCCTAGATAACTAACTAGTTAGATAACTAATACAACCCCCTAGATAACTAATACAACCCCCTAGATAACTAATACAACACAGCTAGATAACTAATACAACCCCTAGGTAACTAATACAACCCCCTAGATAACTAATACAACACAGCTAGATAACTAATACAACCCCCTAGATAACTAATACAACACAGCTAGATAACTAATACAACACAGCTATATAACTAATACAACCCCCTAGATAACTAATACAACCCCTAGATAACTAATACAACCCCTAGATAACTAATACAACCCCCTAGATAACTAATACAACACAGCTAGATAACTAATACAACCCCTAGATAACTAATACAACACAGCTAGATAACTAATACAACACAGCTAGATAACTAATACAACCCCCTACATAACTAATACAACCCCCTAGATAACTAATACAACCCCCTATGTAACTAATACAACCCCTAGATAACTAATACAACCCCCTAGATAACTAATACAACACAGCTAGATAACTAATACAACACAGCTAGATAACTAATACAACCCCTAGATAACTAATACAACCCCTAGATAACTAATAACCCCCCCTAGATAACTAATACAACCCCTAGATAACTAATACAACCCCTAGATAACTAATACAACCCCTAGATAACTAATACAACCCCTAGATAACTAATAACAACCCCCTAGATAACTAATACAACCCCTAGATAACTAATACAACCCCAACCCCTAGATAACTAATACAACCCCTAGATAACTAATAACAATACAACCCCTAGATAACTAATACAACCCCTAGGTAACTAGATAACTAATACAACCCCTAGGTAACTAATACAACCCCTAGATAACTAGATAACTAATACAACCCCTAGATAACTAATACAACCCCTAGATAACTAGATAACAACCCCTAGATAACTAATACAACCCCTAGATAACTAATACAACCCCTAGATAACTAATACAACCCCTAGATAACCAATACAACCCCTAGATAATTAATACAACCCCTAGATAACTAATACAACCCCCTAGATAACTAATACAACCCCCTAGATAACTAATACAACCCCTAGATAACTAATACAACCCCTAGATAACTAATACAACCCCTAGATAACTAATACAACCCCTAGGTAACTAATACAACCCCTAGATAACTAATACAACCCCTAGATAACTAATACAACCCCTAGATAACTAATACAACCCCTAGATAACTAATACAACCCCCTAGATAACTAATACAACCCCTAGATAACTAATACAACCCCTAGATAACTAATACAACCCCCTAGATAACTAATACAACCCCTAGATAACTAATATAACCCCCTAGATAACTAATACAACCCCCTAGATAACTAATACAACCCCCTAGATAACTAATACAACCCCTAGATAACTAATACAACCCCCTAGATAACTAATACAACCCCCTAGATAACTAATACAACCCCTAGATAACTAATACAACACAGCTAGATAACTAATACAACCCCCTAGATAACTAATACAACACAGCTAGATAACTACTACAACCCCCTAGATAACCAATACAACACAGCTAGATAACTAATACAACCCCTAGATAACTAATACAACCCCCTAGATAACTAATACAACCCCCTAGATAACTAATACAACCCCCTAGATAACTAATACAACACAGCTAGATAGACCAACTGTACTACAACCCCCTAGATAACTAATACAACCCCCTAGATAACTAATACAACCCCCTAGATAACTAATACAACACAGCTAGATAACTAATACAACACAGCTAGATAACTAATACAACCCCCTAGATAACTAATACAACCCCTAGATAACTAATACAACACAGCTAGATAACTAATACAACCCCTAGATAACTAATACAACCCCCTAGATAACTAATACAACCCCTAGATAACTAATACAACACAGCTAGATAACTAATACAACACAGCTAGATAACTAATACAACACAGCTAGATAACTAATATAACCCCCTAGATAACTAATACAACCACCTAGATAACTAATACAACCCCTAGATAACTAATACAACACAGCTAGATAACTAATACAACCCCTAGATAACTAATACAACCCCCTAGATAACTAATACAACCCCTAGATAACTAATACAACCCCTAGATAACTAATACAACACAGCTAGATAACTAATACAACCCCTAGATACAACCCCAGCTAGATAACTAATACAACCCTAGATAACTAATACAACCCCTAGATAACTAATACAACCCCTAGATAACTAATACAACCCCTAGATAACTAATACAACCCCTAGATAACTAATATATAACTAATACAACACAGCTAGATAGACCAACTGTACTACAACCCCTAGATAACTAATAACAACAACCCCTAGATAACTAATACAACCCCTAGATAACCCCTAGATAACTAATACAACCCCTAGATAACTAATACAACCCCTAGATAACTAATACAACCCCTAGATAACTAATACAACACAGCTAGATAACTAATACAACCCCTAGATAACTAATACAACCCCTAATACAACCCCCTAGATAACTATAAACTAATACAACACAGCTAGATAACTAATACAACCCCTAGATAACTAATACAACACAGCTAGATAACTAATACAACACAGCTAGATAACTAATACAACCCCTAGATAACTAATACAACCCCCTAGATAACTAATACAACCCCTAGATAACTAATACAACACAGCTAGATAACTAATACAACCCCTAGATAACTAATACAACACAGCTAGATAACTAATACAACCCCCTAGATAACTAATACAACCCCTAGATAACTAATACAACCCCTAGATAACTAATACAACCCCTAACTAATACAACCCCTAGATAACTAATACAACCCCCTAGATAACTAATACAACCCCCTAGATAACTAATACAACACAGCTAGATAACTAATACAACACAGCTAGATAACTAATACAACACAGCTATATAACTAATACAACACAGCTAGATAGACCTACTGTACTACAACCCCCTAGATAACTAATACAACCCCCTATATAACTAATACAACCCCTAGATAACTAATACAACCCCTAGATAACTAATACAACCCCTAGATAACTAATACAACACCTAGATAACTAATACAACCCCCTAGATAACTAATACAACCCCTAGATAACTAATACAACCCCTAGATAACTAATACAACACAGCTAGATAACTAATACAACCCCTAGATAACTAATACAACCCCTAGATAACTAATACAACCCCTAGATAACTAATACAACCCCCTAGATAACTAATACAACCCCCTAGATAACTAATACAACCCCTAGATAACTAATACAACCCCTAGATAACTAATACAACCCCTAGATAACTAATACAACCCCTAGATAACTAATACAACCCCTAGATAACTAATACAACAACAGATAACTATAACTAATAACAACACAGATAACTAGATAACTAATACAATCCCTAGATAACTAATACAACCCCTAGATAACTAATACAACCCCTAGATAACTAATACAACCCCTAGATAACTAATACAACCCCTAGATAACTAATACAACCCCTAGATAACTAATACAACCCCTAGATAACTAATACAACCCCTAGATAACTAATACAACCCCTAGATAACTAATACAACCCCTAGATAACTAATACAACCCCTAGATAACTAATACAACCCCTAGATAACTAATACAACCCCTAGATAACTAATACAACCCCTAGATAACTAATACAACACAGCTAGATAACTAATACAACCCCCTAGATAACTAATACAACCCCTAGATAACTAATACAACACAGCTAGATAACTAATACAACCCCTAGATAACTAATACAACCCCCTAGATAACTAATACAACCCCTAGATAACTAATACAACACAGCTAGATAACTAATACAACCCCTAGATAACTAATACAACCCCCTAGATAACTAATACAACACAGCTAGATAACTAATACAACACTGCTAGATAACTAATACAACACAGCTAGATAACTAATACAACCCCTAGATAACTAATACAACACAGCTAGATAACTAATACAACCCCCTAGATAACTAATACAACACAGCTAGTTAACTAATACAACCCCCTAGATAACTAATACAACACAGCTAGCTAGACCTACTGTACTACAACCCCCTAGATAACTAATACAACCCCCTAGATAACTAATACAACACAGCTAGATAACTAATACAACCCCCTAGATAACTAATACAACCCCTAGATAACTAATACAACACAGCTAGATAGACCAACTGTACTACAACCCCCTAGATAACTAATACAACCCCCTAGATAACTAATACAACCCCCTACATAACTAATACAACCCCCTACATAACTAATACAACCCCTAGATAACTAATACAACACAGCTAGATAACTAATACAACCCCCTAGATAACTAATACAACCCCCTAGATAACTAATACAACCCCTAGATAACTAATACAACCCCTAGATAACTAATACAACCCCCAGCTAGATAACTAATACAACCCCTACATAACTAATACAACCCCTAGATAACTAATACAACACAGCTAGATAACTAATACAACCCCCTAGATAACTAATACAACCCCCTAGATAACTAATACAACCCCCTACATAACTAATACAACCCCTAGATAACTAATACAACACAGCTAGATAACTAATACAACCCCCTAGATAACTAATACAACACTGCCAGATAACTAATACAACACAGCTAGATAACTAATACAACCCCTAGATAACTAATACAACCCCTAGATAACTAATACAACACAGCTAGATAACTAATGCAACCCCTAGATAACTTATACAGACCCCTAGATAACTTATACAACACAGCTAGATAACTAATACAACCCAGATAGATACATACGATTCATGCTCTGTGTTGTTGCCATTCATGCTCTGCGTTGTTGCCATTCATGCTCTGTGTTGTTGCCATTCATGCTCTGTGTTATTGCAATTCATGCTCTGTGTTGTTGCCATTCATGCTCTGTGTTGTTGCCATTCATGCTCGGTGTTGTTGCCATTCATGCTCTGTGTTGTTGCCATTCATGCTCTGTGTTGTTGCCATTCATGCTCTGCGTTGTTGCCATTCATGCTCTGTGTTGTTGCCATTCATGCTCTGCGTTGTTGCCATTCATGTTCTGCGTTGTTCCCATTCATGCTCTACGTTGTTGCCATTCATGCTCGGTGTTGTTGCCATTCATGCTCTGTGTTGTTGCCATTCATGTTGCCATTCATGCTCTGCATTGTTGCCATTCATACTCGGTGTTGATGCCATTCATGTTGCCATTCATGCTCGGTGTTGATGCCATGCTTTGCGTTGTTGCCATTCATGCTCTGTGTTGTTGCCATTCATGCTCGGTGTTGTTGCCATTCATGCTCGGTGTTGTTCCCATTCATGCTCTGTGTTGTTGCCATTCATGCTCTGCATTGTTGCCATTCATACTCGGTGTTGATGCCATTCATGCTCTGCGTTGTTGCCATTCATGCTCTGTGTTGTTGCCATTCATGTTGCCATTCATGCTCTGTGTTGTTGCCATTCATGCTCTGCGTTGTTGCCATTCATGCTCTGTGTTGTTGCCATTCATGCTCTGTGTTATTGCAATTCATGCTCTGTGTTGTTGCCATTCATGCTCTGCGTTGTTGCAATTCATGTTCTGTGTTGTTGCTATTCATGCTCTGTGTTGTTGCCATTCATGCTCTGTGTTGTTGCCATTCATGCTCAGTGTTGTTGCAATTCATGCTCTGTGTTGTTGCCATTCATGCTCTGCGTTGTTGCCATTCATGCTCTGTGTTGTTGCCATTCATGCTCTGTGTTATTGCAATTCATGCTCTGTGTTGTTGCCATTCATGCTCTGTGTTGTTGCCATTCATGCTCGGTGTTGTTGCCATTCATGCTCTGTGTTGTTGCCATTCATGCTCTGTGTTGTTGCCATTCATGCTCTGCGTTGTTGCCATTCATGTTCTGCGTTGTTCCCATTCATGCTCTACGTTGTTGCCATTCATGCTCAACTAACTACAACCCCTAGTGTTGTTGCCATTCATGCTCTGTGTTGTTGCCATTCATGTTGCCATTCATGCTCTGCATTGTTGCCATTCATACTCGGTGTTGATGCCATTCATGTTGCCATTCATGCTCGGTGTTGATGCCATGCTTTGCGTTGTTGCCATTCATGCTCTGTGTTGTTGCCATTCATGCTCGGTGTTGTTGCCATTCATGCTCGGTGTTGTTCCCATTCATGCTCTGTGTTGTTGCCATTCATGCTCTGCATTGTTGCCATTCATACTCGGTGTTGATGCCATTCATGCTCTGCGTTGTTGCCATTCATGCTCTGTGTTGTTGCCATTCATGTTGCCATTCATGCTCTGTGTTGTTGCCATTCATGCTCTGCGTTGTTGCCATTCATGCTCTGTGTTGTTGCCATTCATGCTCTGTGTTATTGCAATTCATGCTCTGTGTTGTTGCCATTCATGCTCTGCGTTGTTGCAATTCATGTTCTGTGTTGTTGCTATTCATGCTCTGTGTTGTTGCCATTCATGCTCTGTGTTGTTGCCATTCATGCTCAGTGTTGTTGCAATTCATGCTCTGTGTTGTTGCCATTCATGCTCTGCGTTGTTGCCATTCATGTTCTGCGTTGTTCCCATTCATGCTCTATGTTGTTGCCATTCATGCTAATGTTGTTGCCATTCATGCTCTGTGTTGTTGCCATTCATGTTGCCATTCATGCTCTGCATTGTTGCCATTCATACTCGGTGTTGATGCCATGCTTTGCGTTGTTGCCATTCATGCTCTGCGTTGTTGCCATTCATGCTCGGTGTTGTTGCCACTCATGCTCGGTGTTGTTGCCATTCATGCTCTGCATTGTTGCCATTCATACTCGGTGTTGATGCCATGCTTTGCGTTGTTGCCATTCATGCTCTGCGTTGTTGCCATTCATGCTCTGTGTTGTTGCCATTCATGCTCTGCGTTGTTGCCATTCATGCTCTGTGTTGTTGCCATTCATGCTCTGCGTTGTTGCCATTCATGCTCGGTGTTGTTGCCATTCATGCTCTGTGTTGTTGCCATTCATGTTGCCATTCATGCTCTGCATTGTTGCCATTCATACTCGGTGTTGTTGCCATTCATGTTGCCATTCATGCTCGGTGTTGTTGCCATTCATGCTCGGTGTTGTTCCCATTCATGCTCTGTGTTGTTGCCATTCATGCTCTGCATTGTTGCCATTCATACTCGGTGTTGATGCCATGCTTTGCGTTGTTGCCATTCATGATCTGTGTTGTTGCCATTCATGCTCGGTGTTGTTGCCATTCATGCTCGGTGTTGTTGCCATTCATGTTGCCATTCATGCTCGGTGTTGTTGCCATTCATGCTCGGTGTTGTTGCCATTCATGTTGCCATTCATGCTCGGTGTTGTTGCCATTCATGCTCGGTGTTGTTCCCATTCATGCTCTGTGTTGTTGCCATTCATGCTCTGTGTTGTTGCCATTCATGATCTGTGTTGTTGCCATTCATGCTCTGTGTTGTTGCCATTCATGCTCTGTGTTGTTGCCATTCATGCTCTGTGTTATTGCAATTCATGCTCTGTGTTGTTGCCATTCATGCTCTGCGTTGTTGCCATTCATGCTCTGTGTTGTTGCCATTCATGCTCTGCGTTGTTGCCATTCATGCTCGGTGTTGTTGCCATTCATGCTCTGTGTTGTTGCCATTCATGTTGCCATTCATGCTCTGCATTGTTGCCATTCATACTCGGTGTTGTTGCCATTCATGCTCTGTGTTGTTGCCATTCATGCTCTGTGTTGTTGCCATTCATGCTCTGTGTTGTTGCCATTCATGCTCTGTGTTGTTGCCACTCATGCTCTGTGTTGTTGCCATTCATGCTCTGCGTTGTTGCCATTCATGCTCTGTGTTGTTGCCATTCATGCTCTGTGTTGTTGCCATTCATGCTCTGTGTTGTTGCCACTCATGCTCGGTGTTGTTGCCATTCATGCTCTGTGTTGTTGCCATTCATGCTCTGTGTTGTTGCCACTCATGCTCGGTGTTGTTGCCATTCATGCTCTGCATTGTTGCCATTCATACTCGGTATTGATGCCATGCTTTGCGTTGTTGCCATTCATGCTCTGTGTTGTTGCCATTCATGCTCGTGTTGTTGCCATTCATGCTCGGTGTTGTTGCCATTCATGTTGCCATTCATGCTCTGCATTGTTGCCATTCATGCTCGGTGTTGTTGCCATTCATGCTCTGCATTGTTGCCATTCATACTCGGTATTGATGCCATGCTTTGCGTTGTTGCCATTCATGCTCGGTGTTGTTGCCATTCATGCTCGGTGTTGTTCCCATTCATGCTCTGTGTTGTTGCCATTCATGCTCGGTGTTGTTGCCATTCATGCTCTGCATTGTTGCCATTCATACTCGGTGTTGATGCCATTCATGCTCTGTGTTGTTGCCATTCATGCTCTGTGTTGTTGCCATTCATGCTCTGTGTTGTTGCCATTCATGCTCTGTGTTGTTGCCATTCATGCTTTGCGTTGTTGCCATTCATGCTCTGTGTTGTTGCCATTCATGCTCTGTGTTGTTGCCATTCATGCTCGGAGTTGTTGCCATTCATGCTCGGTGTTGTTGCCATTCATGTTGCCATTCATGCTCGGTGTTGTTGCCATTCATGCTCTGTGTTGTTGCCATTCATGTTGCCATTCATGCTCGGTGTTGTTGCCATTCATGCTCGGTGTTGTTCCCATTCATGCTCTGTGTTGTTGCCATTCATGCTCTGCATTGTTGCCATTCATGCTCTGTGTTGTTGCCATTCATGCTCTGTGTTGTTGCCATTCATGCTCAGTGTTGTTGCCATTCATGCTCTGTGTTGTTGCCATTCATGCTCAGTGTTGTTGCCATTCATGCTCTGTGTTGTTGCCATTCATGCTCTGTGTTGTTGCCATTCATGCTCAGTGTTGTTGCCATTCATGCTCTGTGTTGTTGCCATTCATGCTCAGTGTTGTTGCCATTCATGCTCTGTGTTGTTGCCATTCATGCTCTGTGTTGTTGCCATTCATGCTCAGTGTTGTTGCCATTCATGCTCTGTGTTGTTGCCATTCATGCTCTGCATTGTTGCCATTCATGATCTGCATTGTTGCCATTCATGCTCTGTGTTGTTCCCATTCATGCTCTGCATTGTTGCCATTCATGCTCTGCATTGTTGCCATTCATGCTCTGTGTTGTTGCCATTCATGCTCTGTGTTGTTGCCATTCATGCTCAGTGTTGTTGCCATTCATGCTCTGTGTTGTTGCCATTCATGCTCAGTGTTGTTGCCATTCATGCTCTGTGTTGTTGCCATTCATGCTCTGTGTTGTTGCCATTCATGCTCAGTGTTGTTGCCATTCATGCTCTCTGTTGTTGCCACTCATGCGTTCCCAGGGATTTTACTGGTAATGTGGCCTATCAATGTTTTTCTAGGTCGCACAGTGAGATATTTATGAGCAATTTATAGTTGCTTGAAATTGCTTGTGTCAACTTCAGCTAAGTATTGTTAGCTAAGAAAACATGTAGTAATTCAACATTGGCTGGCAATAAAATATACTTATAAAGAAGTCAAGTTACCAGGCAGCTGCTGAAAATATTCTACTTCACAGCCGCTTCTAGAAGATATTTATTAAAAAAGTCTGAGGTTCATGTGTCTCACCCAACAGCATGACGTTGGTGCCTGAAACTGATATTTTGAATCTACAACAGGCAGAAAGAAGCTGTTACTGTAAAGAAACGGTAGGTAACACTTTGAAGGGGTACTGGTTAGTCAGTGTAATTACATGTGCAATAAGTATTCATTGTAGTTCATTGTAATAAGAAATAAATAGTTACGCTGGATTAAAATGTAACTGTTGGTAATTGTAGTCTGTAATTACAGAGGTGTAACAACAAAATGCTTGTTATCATGCTTGTTACAAATGGGCAAGTTTCCACTATATTCACCGATTTCACGTGTTTAGTTTCTGCACAGCTGCATCCGATTCAGTAATAACTGTCACAAGGTTGTAATCTCTTGTGGACAGATGATCTGCGTGTCTGAGATCACGAAGCTTGGAGGATCAATAGGCTCTAATTACCTGGGGTCTACCATATAATAACAGACTAGATATACTGACTGGGGTCTACTATATAATAACAGACTAGATATACTGACTGACTGGGGTCTACTATATAATAACAGACTAGATATACTGACTGACTGGGGTCTACTATATAATAACAGACTAGATATACTGACTGGGGTCTACCATATAATAACAGACTAGATATACTGACTAGATATAATAACAGACTGATATACTGACTGGGTCTACTATATCAGACTACCATATAAATAACAGACTAGATATACTGACTGGGGTCTACTATATAATAACAGACTAGATATACTGACTGGGGTCTACTATATAATAACAGACTAGATATACTGACTGGGGTCTACTATATAATAACAGACTAGATATACTGACTGGGGTCTACTATATAATAACAGACTAGATATACTGACTGGGGTCTACTATATAATAACAGACTAGATATACTGACTGGGGTCTACTATATAATAACAGACTAGATATACTGACTGGGGTCTACTATATAATAACAGACTAGATATACTGACTGGGGTCTACTATATAATAACAGACTAGATATACTGACTGACTGGGGTCTACTATATAATAACAGACTAGATATACTGACTGGGGTCTACTATATAATAACAGACTAGATATACTGACTGGGGTCTACCATATAATAACAGACTAGATATACTGACTGACTGGGGTCTACTATATAATAACAGACTAGATATACTGACTGGGGTCTACCATATAATAACAGACTAGATATACTGACTGACTGGGGTCTACTATATAATAACAGACTAGATATACTGACTGACTGGGGTCTACTATATAATAACAGACTAGATATACTGACTGGGGTCTACTATATAATAACAGACTAGATATACTGACTGGGGTCTACTATATAATAACAGACTAGATATACTGACTGACTGGGGTCTACCATATAATAACAGACTAGATATACTGACTGACTGGGGTCTACCATATAATAACAGACTAGATATACTGACTGACTGGGGTCTACTATATAATAACAGACTAGATATACTGACTGGGGTCTACTATATAATAACAGACTAGATATACTGACTGGGGTCTACTATATAATAACAGACTAGATATACTGACTGGGGTCTACCATATAATAACAGACTAGATATACTGACTGACTGGGGTCTACCATATAATAACAGACTAGATATACTGACTGGGGTCTACTATATAATAACAGACTAGATATACTGACTGACTGGGGTCTACTATATAATAACAGACTAGATATACTGACTGACTGGGGTCTACTATATAATAACAGACTAGATATACTGACTGGGGTCTACTATATAATAACAGACTAGATATACTGACTGACTGGGGTCTACTATATAATAACAGACTAGATATACTGACTGGGGTCTACTATATAATAACAGACTAGATATACTGACTGGGGTCTACCATATAATAACAGACTAGATATACTGACTGACTGGGGTCTACCATATAATAACAGACTAGATATACTGACTGGGGTCTACTATATAATAACAGACTAGATATACTGACTGGGGTCTACCATATAATAACAGACTAGATATACTGACTGACTGGGGTCTACCATATAATAACAGACTAGATATACTGACTGGGGTCTACTATATAATAACAGACCAGATATACTGACTGGTGTCTACTATACTATATAACAGACTAGATATACTGACTGACTGGGGTCTACTATATAATAACAGACTAGATATACTGACTGACTGGGGTCTACTATATAATAACAGACTAGATATACTGACTGACTGGGGTCTACTATATAATAACAGACTAGATATACTGACTGACTGGGGTCTACTATATAATAACAGACTAGATATACTGACTGGGGTCTACTATATAATAACAGACTAGATATACTGACTGGGGTCTACTATATAATAACAGACTAGATATACTGACTGGGGTCTACTATATAATAACAGACTAGATATACTGACTGGGGTCTACTATATAATAACAGACTAGATATACTGACTGGGGTCTACCATATAATAACAGACTAGATATACTGACTGGGGTCTACTATATAATAACAGACTAGATATACTGACTGGGGTCTACTATATAATAACAGACTAGATATACTGACTGGGGTCTACTATATAATAACAGATATACTGACTGACTGGGGTCTACCATATAATAACAGACTAGATATACTGACTGGGGTCTACCATACAATAACAGACTAGATATACTGACTGACTGGGGTCTACTATATAATAACAGACTAGATATACTGACTGACTGGGGTCTACCATATAATAACAGACTAGATATACTGACTGACTGGGGTCTACCATTTAATAACAGACTAGATATACTGACTGACTGGGGTCTACTATATAATAACAGACTAGATATACTGACTGGGGTCTACCATATAATAACAGACTAGATATACTGACTGGGGTCTACCATATAATAATATAGACTAGATATATAATAACAGACTGACTGGGGTCTACTATATAATAACAGACTAGATATACTGACTGGGGTCTACCATATAATAACAGACTAGATATACTGACTGGGGTCTACCATATAATAACAGACTAGATATACTGACTGGGGTCTACTATATAATAACAGACTAGATATACTGACTGACTGGGGTCTACTATATAATAACAGACTAGATATACTGACTGGGGTCTACTATATAATAACAGACTAGATATACTGACTGGGGTCTACTATATAATAACAGACTAGATATACTGACTGGGGTCTACTATATAATAACAGACTAGATATACTGACTGGGGTCTACTATATAATAACAGACTAGATATACTGACTGGGGTCTACTATATAATAACAGACTAGATATACTGACTGACTGGGGTCTACTATATAATAACAGACTAGATATACTGACTGGGGTCTACTATATAATAACAGACTAGATATACTGACTGGGGTCTACCATATAATAACAGACTAGATATACTGACTGACTGGGGTCTACTATATAATAACAGACTAGATATACTGACTGGGGTCTACTATATAATAACAGACTAGATATACTGACTGACTGGGGTCTACTATATAATAACAGACTAGATATACTGACTGACTGGGGTCTACTATATAATAACAGACTAGATATACTGACTGGGGTCTACTATATAATAACAGACTAGATATACTGACTGGGGTCTACTATATAATAACAGACTAGATATACTGACTGACTGGGGTCTACTGACTGGGTATAATAACAGACTAGATATACTGACTGACTGGGGTCTACCATATAATAACAGACTAGATATACTGACTGACTGGGGTCTACTATATAATAACAGACTAGATATACTGAGACTACTATATAATAACAGACTAGATATACTGACTGGGGTCTACTATATAATAACAGACTAGATATACTGACTGGGGTCTACTATATAATAACAGACTAGATATACTGACTGGGGTCTACCATATAATAACAGACTAGATATACTGACTGACTGGGGTCTACCATATAATAACAGACTAGATATACTGACTGGGGTCTACTATATAATAACAGACTAGATATACTGACTGACTGGGGTCTACTATATAATAACAGACTAGATATACTGACTGACTGGGGTCTACTATATAATAACAGACTAGATATACTGACTGGGGTCTACTATATAATAACAGACTAGATATAATAACTGACTGACTGGGGTCTACTATATAATAACAGACTAGATATACTGACTGGGGTCTACTATATAATAACAGACTAGATATACTGACTGGGGTCTACCATATAATAACAGACTAGATATACTGACTGACTGGGGTCTACTATATAATAACAGACTAGATATACTGACTGACTGGGGTCTACTATATAATAACAGACTAGATATACTGACTGGGGTCTACCATATAATAACAGACTAGATATACTGACTGACTGGGGTCTACCATATAATAACAGACTAGATATACTGACTGGGGTCTACTATATAATAACAGACCAGATATACTGACTGGTGTCTACTATACTAATAACAGACTAGATATACTGACTGACTGGGGTCTACTATATAATAACAGACTAGATATACTGACTGACTGGGGTCTACTATATAATAACAGACTAGATATACTGACTGACTGGGGTCTACTATATAATAACAGACTAGATATACTGACTGACTGGGGTCTACTATATAATAACAGACTAGATATACTGACTGGGGTCTACTATATAATAACAGACTAGATATACTGACTGGGGTCTACTATATAATAACAGACTAGATATACTGACTGACTGGGGTCTACTATATAATAACAGACTAGATATACTGACTGGGGTCTACTATATAATAACAGACTAGATATACTGACTGGGGTCTACCATATAATAACAGACTAGATATACTGACTGGGGTCTACTATATAATAACAGACTAGATATACTGACTGGGGTCTACTATATAATAACAGACTAGATATACTGACTGGGGTCTACTATATAATAACAGATATACTGACTGACTGGGGTCTACCATATAATAACAGACTAGATATACTGACTGGGGTCTACCATACAATAACAGACTAGATATACTGACTGACTGGGGTCTACTATATAATAACAGACTAGATATACTGACTGACTGGGGTCTACCATATAATAACAGACTAGATATACTGACTGACTGGGGTCTACCATTTAATAACAGACTAGATATACTGACTGACTGGGGTCTACTATATAATAACAGACTAGATATACTGACTGGGGTCTACCATATAATAACAGACTAGATATACTGACTGGGGTCTACCATATAATAACAGACTAGATATACTGACTGGGGTCTACTATATAATAACAGACTAGATATACTGACTGGGGTCTACCATATAATAACAGACTAGATATACTGACTGGGGTCTACCATATAATAACAGACTAGATATACTGACTGGGGTCTACTATATAATAACAGACTAGATATACTGACTGGGGTCTACCATATAATAACAGACTAGATATACTGACTGACTGGGGTCTACTATATAATAACAGACTAGATATACTGACTGGGGTCTACTATATAATAACAGACTAGATATACTGACTGGGGTCTACTATATAATAACAGACTAGATATACTGACTGGGGTCTACTATATAATAACAGACTAGATATACTGACTGGGGTCTACCATATAATAACAGACTAGATATACTGACTGGGGTCTACTATATAATAACAGACTAGATATACTGACTGACTGGGGTCTACTATATAATAACAGACTAGATATACTGACTGGGGTCTACTATATAATAACAGACTAGATATACTGACTGACTGGGGTCTACTATATAATAACAGACTAGATATACTGACTGGGGTCTACTATATAATAACAGACTAGATATACTGACTGGGGTCTACCATATAATAACAGACTAGATATACTGACTGACTGGGGTCTACTATATAATAACAGACTAGATATACTGACTGGGGTCTACCATATAATAACAGACTAGATATACTGACTGGGGTCTACCATACAATAACAGACTAGATATACTGACTGACTGGGGTCTACTATATAATAACAGACTAGATATACTGACTGGGGTCTACCATATAATAACAGACTAGATATACTGACTGACTGGGGTCTACTATATAATAACAGACTAGATATACTGACTGGGGTCTACCATATAATAACAGACTAGATATACTGACTGGGGTCTACTATATAATAACAGACTAGATATACTGACTGACTGGGGTCTACTATATAATAACAGACTAGATATACTGACTGACTGGGGTCTACTATATAATAACAGACTAGATATACTGACTGACTGGGGTCTACTATATAATAACAGACTAGATATACTGACTGACTGGGGTCTAACAGACTAGATATATAATAACAGACTAGATATACTGACTGACTGGGGTCTACTATATAATAACAGACTAGATATACTGACTGACTATAATAACAGACTAGATATAACAGACTAGGACTGTCTACTATATAATAACAGACTAGATATACTGACTGGGGTCTACCATATAATAACAGACTAGATATACTGACTGACTGGGGTCTACCATATAATAACAGACTAGATATACTGACTGACTGGGGTCTACTATATAATAACAGACTAGATATACTGACTGACTGGGGTCTACTATATAATAACAGACTAGATATACTGACTGACTGGGGTCTACTATAATAACAGATATACTGACTATATATGACTGACTGGGGTCTACTATATAATAACAGACTAGGGTCTACTATATAATAACAGACTAGATATACTGACTGACTGGGTCTACTATAATAACAGACTAGATATACTGACTGACTGGGGTCTACTATATAATAACAGACTAGATATACTGACTGACTGGGTCTACCATATAATAACAGACTAGATATACTGACTGGGGTCTACTATATAATAACAGACTAGATATAACAGACTAGATATACTGAT
Source organism: Oncorhynchus nerka (assembly GCF_034236695.1). Classification (NCBI taxonomy): domain Eukaryota; kingdom Metazoa; phylum Chordata; class Actinopteri; order Salmoniformes; family Salmonidae; genus Oncorhynchus; species Oncorhynchus nerka. The sequence continues at coordinate 105,610,432 of NC_088408.1, read as the reverse complement.
ATACTGACTGGGGTCTACTATATAATAACAGACTAGATATACTGACTGGGGTCTACTATATAATAACTACTATATAATAACAGACTAGATATACTGACTGACTGGGGTCTACTAGGGTCTATATAATAACAGACTAGATATACTGACTGACTGGGGTCTACTATATAATAACAGACTAGATATACTGACTGACTGGGGTCTACTATATAATAACAGACTAGATATACTGACTGGGGTCTACCATATAATAACAGACTAGATATACTGACTGGGGTCTACTATACAGACTAGATAACAGACTAGATATACTGACTGGGGTCTACTATATAATAACAGACTAGATATACAGACTGATATACTGACTGGGGTCTACTATATAATAACAGACTAGATATACTGACTGGGGTCTACTATATAATAACAGACTAGATATACTGACTGGGGTCTACTATATAATAACAGACTAGATATACTGACTGGGGTCTACTATATAATAACAGACTAGATATACTGACTGGGGTCTACTATATAATAACAGACTAGATATACTGACTGACTGGGGTCTACCATATAATAACAGACTAGATATACTGACTGGGGTCTACCATATAATAACAGACTAGATATACTGACTGACTGGGGTCTACTATATAATAACAGACTAGATATACTGACTGACTATATAATAACAGGGGGGGTCTACCATATAATAACAGACTAGATATACTGACTGACTGGGGTCTACCATATAATAACAGACTAGATATACTGACTGACTGGGGTCTACTATATAATAACAGACTAGATATACTGACTGGGGTCTACCATATAATAACAGACTAGATATACTGACTGGGGTCTACTATATAATAACAGACTAGATATACTGACTGACTGGGGTCTACTATATAATAACAGACTAGATATACTGACTGGGGTCTACTATATAATAACAGACTAGATATGACTGACTGGGGTCTACTATATAATAACAGACTAGATATACTGACTGACTGGGTCTACCATATAATAACAGACTAGATATACTGACTGACTATATAATAACAGACTAGATATGACTGACTGGGGTCTACTATATAACAGACTAATAGACTAGACTATATAATAACAGACTAGATATACTGACTGGGGTCTACTATATAATAACAGACTAGATATACTGACTGACTGGGGTCTACTATATAATAACAGACTAGATATACTGACTGGGGTCTACTATATAATAACAGACTAGATATACTGACTGGGGTCTACTATATAATAACAGACTAGATATACTGACTGGGGTCTACTATATAATAACAGACTAGATATACTGACTGGGGGTCTACTATATAATAACAGACTAGATATACTGACTAGATATAATAACAGACTAGACTGACTGGGGTCTACTATATAATAACAGACTAGATATACTGACTGGGGTCTACTATAAATAACAGACTAGATATACTGACTGACTGGGGTCTACTATATAATAACAGACTAGACTAGATATACTGACTGATATACTGACTGGGTCTACTATATAATAACAGACTAGATATACTGACTGGGGGTCTACTATATAATAACAGACTAGATATACTGACTGACTGGGGTCTACTATATAATAACAGACTAGATATACTGACTGACTGGGGTCTACTATATAATAACAGACTAGATATACTGACTGACTAGATATACTGTCTACTATAATAACAGACTAGATATACTACTGACTGGTCTACTATACTATATAACAGACTAGATATACTGACTGACTGGGGTCTACTATATAATAACAGACTAGATATACTGACTGACTGGGGTCTACTATATAATAACAGACTAGATATACTGACTGACTGGGGTCTACTATATAATAACAGACTACTATATAATAACAGACTAGATATACTGACTGGGGTCTACTATATAATAACAGACTAGATATACTGACTGGGGTCTACTATATAATAACAGACTAGATATACTGACTGGGGTCTACTATATAATAACAGACTAGATATACTGACTGGGGTCTACCATATAATAACAGACTAGATACCATATAATAACAGACTAGATATACTGACTGGGGGTCTACTATATAATAACAGACTAGATATACTGACTGACTGGGGTCTACTATATAATAACAGACTAGATATACTGACTGACTGGGGTCTACTATATAATAACAGACTAGATATACTGACTGACTGGGGTCTACTATATAATAACAGACTAGATATACTGACTGACTGGGGTCTACTATATAATAACAGACTAGATATACTGACTGGGGTCTACTATATAATAACAGACTAGATATACTGACTGGGGTCTACCATATAATAACAGACTAGATATACTGACTGACTGGGGTCTACTATATAATAACAGACTAGATATACTGACTGGGGTCTACTATATAATAACAGACTAGATATACTGACTGGGGTCTACTATATAATAACAGACTAGATATACTGACTGACTCTACTATATAACTAACAGACTAGATATACTGACTGGGGTCTACTATATAATAACAGACTAGATATACTGACTGACTGGGTCTACTATATAATAACAGACTAGATATACTGACTGGGGTCTACTATATAATAACAGACTAGATATACTGACTGGGGTCTACTATATAATAACAGACTAGATATACTGACTGAGGGGTCTACTATATAATAACAGACTAGATATACTGACTGGGGTCTACTATATAATAACAGACTAGATATACTGACTGACTGGGGTCTACTATATAATAACAGACTAGATATACTGACTGGGGTCTACCATATAATAACAGACTAGATATACTGACTGACTGGGGTCTACTATATAATAACAGACTAGATATACTGACTGGGGTCTACTATATAATAACAGACTAGATATACTGACTGGGGTCTACCATATAACAGACTGATATACTGACTGACTGGGGTCTATATAATAACAGACTAGATATACTGACTGGGGTCTAATATAATAACAGACTAGATATACTGACTGGGGGGTCTACTATATAATAACAGACTAGATATACTGACTGGGGTCTACTATATAATAACAGACTAGATATACTGACTGACTGGGGTCTACTATATAACAGACTAACAGACTAGATAATAACAGACTAGATATACTGACTGGGGTCTACTATATAATAACAGACTAGATATACTGACTGACTGGGTCTACTATATAATAACAGACTAGATATACAGACTGGGGTCTAGATATACTGACTGACTGGGGTCTACTATATAATAACAGACTAGATATACTGACTGACTGGGGTCTACTATATAATAACAGACTAGATATACTGACTGGGGTCTACTATATAATAACAGACTAGATATACTGACTGGGGTCTACTATATAATAACAGACTAGATATACTGACTGGGGTCTACTGGGGTCTACTACATATAATAACAGACTAGATATACTGACTGACTGGGGTCTACCATATAATAACAGACTAGATATACTGACTGACTGGGGTCTACCATATAATAACAGACTAGATATACTGACTGACTGGGGTCTACTATATAATAACAGACTAGATATACTGACTGACTGGGGTCTACTATATAATAACAGACTAGATATACTGACTGACTGGGGTCTACTATATAATAACAGACTAGATATACTGACTGGGGTCTACTATATAATAACAGACTAGATATACTGACTGGGGTCTACCATATAATAACAGACTAGATATACTGACTGACTGGGGTCTACTATATAATAACAGACTAGATATACTGACTGGGGTCTACCATATAATAACAGACTAGATATACTGACTGGGGTCTACTATATAATAACAGACTAGATATACTGACTGGGGTCTACTATATAATAACAGACTAGATATACTGACTGACTGGGGTCTACCATATAATAACAGACTAGATATACTGACTGGGGTCTACCATATAATAACAGACTAGATATACTGACTGACTGGGGTCTACTATATAATAACAGACTAGATATACTGACTGACTGGGGTCTACTATATAATAACAGACTAGATATACTGACTGACTGGGGTCTACTATATAATAACAGACTAGATATACTGACTGACTGGGGTCTACCATATAATAACAGACTAGATATACTGACTGACTGGGGTCTACCATACAATAACAGACTAGATATACTGACTGACTGGGGTCTACCATATAATAACAGACTAGATATACTGACTGATATACTGACTGGGGTCTACTATATAATAACAGACTAGATATACTGACTGGGGTCTACTATATAATAACAGACTAGATATACTGACTACTGGGGTCTACCATATAATAACAGACTAGATCTACTATATAATAACAGACTAGATATACTGACTGGGGTCTACTATATAATAACAGACTAGATATACTGACTGGGGTCTACTATATAATAACAGACTAGATATACTGACTGGGGTCTACTATATAATAACAGACTAGATATACTGACTGGGGTCTACTATATAATAACAGACTAGATATACTGACTGGGGTCTACTATATAATAACAGACTAGATATACTGACTGACTGGGGTCTACTATATAATAACAGACTAGATATACTGACTGGGGTCTACCATATAATAACAGACTAGATATACTGACTGACTGGGGTCTACCATATAATAACAGACTAGATATACTGACTGGGGTCTACCATATAATAACAGACTAGATATACTGACTGACTGGGGTCTACTATATAATAACAGACTAGATATACTGACTGACTGGGGTCTACTATATAATAACAGACTAGATATACTGACTGACTGGGGTCTACTATATAATAACAGACTAGATATACTGACTGACTGGGGTCTACTATATAATAACAGACTAGATATACTGACTGGGGTCTACTATATAATAACAGACTAGATATACTGACTGGGGTCTACTATATAATAACAGACTAGATATACTGACTGGGGTCTACTATATAATAACAGACTAGATATACTGACTGACTGGGGTCTACTATATAATAACAGACTAGATATACTGACTGGGGTCTACTATATAATAACAGACTAGATATACTGACTGACTGGGGTCTACTATATAATAACAGACTAGATATACTGACTGGGGTCTACTATATAATAACAGACTAGATATACTGACTAACAGACTAGATATACTGACTGACTGACTGGGGTCTACTATATAATAACAGACTAGATATACTGACTGACTGGGGTCTACCATATAATAACAGACTAGATATACTGACTGACTGGGGTCTACTATATAATAACAGACTAGATATACTGACTGACTGGGGTCTACTATATAATAACAGACTAGATATACTGACTGACTGGGGTCTACAGACTAGATATACTGACTGACTATATAATAACAGACTAGAAATACTGACTGGGGTCTACTATATAATAACAGACTAGATATACTGACTGGGGTCTACCATATAATAACAGACTAGATATACTGGGGTCTACTGACTGGGGTCTACCATATAATAACAGACTAGATATACTGACTGGGGTCTACTATATAATAACAGACTAGATATACTGACTAGATATCTACCATATAAATAACAGACTAGATATACTGACTGACTGGGGTCTACTATATAATAACAGACTAGATATACTGACTGGGGTCTACCATATAATAACAGACCAGATATACTGACTGACTGGGGTCTACCATATAATAACAGACTAGATATACTGACTGGGGTCTACTATATAATAACAGACTAGATATACTGACTGGGGTCTACCATATAATAACAGACTAGATATACTGACTGACTGGGGTCTACCATATAATAACAGACTAGATATACTGACTGGGGTCTACCATATATTAACAGACCAGATATACTGACTGGGGTCTACTATACTATATAACATAATTATTGTGTACGTTACCATGACAACCAGAACCTCTTTGCCATCCACGTGAGAGGATACACCCACTAGTACACGACAGAGTACATTTAATATCTGCATAAGTATATAAGTATATTATATATTATATATATTATATATTACTAGGTGTTTCACAGTTTTTAAAAGTGTATCTTGGGGGGTACTTGCTTGTAAATGTGTACTTATATAGTACAATATCCATTCTGACCCTAATAACACACTCATAGCTGGAATATCTGCATAAATAGGTTGTTAGGTTGTTACACAGGCTTGAACTAATTACAGTTTAAGTGTAACTTTATAGTTACCTATGAGCAATTTCTATATATTTACTTATTACACATTACCAAGTTAAAATACCTACAAACAAAAGATGAGCAAAATAATTTAGTCAACATTGTTTCTTACAAAATAATAATGATTTTTATTGTTAGATTAATGATTTGATTAATTAGATTTAACAAATCTACAATGCATTCGAAAAGTGTTCAGACCCCTTAACTTTTTCCAAATTTTGTTACATTAAAGCCTTATTCTAAAATGAATAAAAATATGTATTTTCCGTATCAATCTACACACAATGCCCCATAATGACAAATCGAAAACAGGCTTTTGGAAATTTTTGAAAATTGATTAAAAAATAAAAAACAGAAGCAGGTCCCCAAGAACACAGAGGCCTCCATCATTTGGTCAGGGGAGAAGGGGCTTGGACAGGGAGGCCTCCATCATTCTGTCAGGGGAGAAGTTGGGAACCACCAAGACTCTTCCTAGAGCTGGCCGCCCGGCCAAACTGAACAATCGGGGGAGAAGGGGCTTGGTCAGGGAGGTGACCAAGAACCCCAAGGTCACTCTGACAGAGCTTCAGAGTGCATTTGTGGAGATGGGAGAACCTTCCAGAAGGACAACGCATCAAGTTTGCCAAAAGGTGCCTAAAGGACTCTCAGACCATGAGAAACAAGATTCTCTGGTCTGATGAAACTCTTTGGCCTGAATGCCAAGTGTCACGTCTGGAGGGAAACCTGGCACCATCCCTACGGTGAAGCATGGTGGTGGTAGTATCATGTCTGGAGGAAACCTGGCACCATCCCTACGGTGAAGCATGGTGGTGGTAGTATCATGTCTGGAGGAAACCTGGCACCATCCCTACAGTGAAGCATGGTGGTGGTAGTATCATGTCTGGATGAAACCTGGCACCATCCCTACGGTGAAGCATGGTGGTGGTAGTATCATGTCTGGATGAAACCTGGCACCATCCCTACGGTGAAGCATGGTGGTGGTAGTATCATGCTGTGGGGATGTTTTTTAGCAGCAAGGACTGGGAGATTAGTCATGATCAAGGGAGATATTTTTATTTATTTAACTAGGCAAGTCACTTAAGAACAAATTCTTATTTTCAATGGGGTCCAAGGAACAGTGGGTTAACTGCCTTAATCAGGGGCAGAATGACAGATGTTTGCCTTGTCACCTCAGGGATTCGATCCTGCAACCTTCCGGTTACTAGCTCAAAGTTCTATCCATTAGGCTACCTGCAGCCCCATATGAACGGAGCAAAGTACAGAGAGATCCTTGATGGAAACCTGCTCCAGAGTGCTCAATATGTCAGATTGGTGTGAAGGTTCTCCTTCCAACAGGACAACGACCCTAAGCTCACATCCAGGACAACATTCAGTCTCTGAATGTCCTTGAGTGGCCCTGCCAGAGCCCGGACTTGAACCCGATCGAACATCTCTGGAGAAACGTAAAAATAGTTGTGCAGCGACGCTCCCCATCCGACTTGTAGGGAGCTTGAGAGGATCTGCAGAGAAGACTTGGAGAATCTCCGCGGATACAGGTGTGCCAAGCTTGTAGTGTCATGCCCAAGAAGACATTAGGCTGCCAAAGGTGCTTCAACAAAGTACTGATAAAGGGTCTGAATACTTATGTAAATGTAATATTTCAGTTCTTATTTTTAATAATTTTCTAAAAATCTATTTTTGCTTTGTCATAATAGGGCATTGTGTGTAGGTTGTTGAGTTTTTTTAAAATAATATATTTTAGAATAAGGCTGTAACGTAACAAAATGTTGAAAAGGGCAAGGGGTCTGAATACTTTCCGAATGCACTGTATAGGCCTAGTCAATAACATAAAATAACTATTCAAGTGGTGACTCAAATCTGTAACCTATATTATGGTGAATACCTTAGATGGCTAATTTAGAAAATGGGATTGTGTTTTTCTTCCCTTTTTAATATTACTCTGTTTCTGACTCTGTCTTCATCCGTTTCTTTCCTGTAAGCATCTTCCCATCCTGGAGTCGGAGACCTTGTGGGAACCTGTGGGAGAGACTGTAGCTAGCTAGCCAACACTAGGCTAGCTAGGTAGTCAACACTAGGCAACACTGGGCTAGCTAGGTAGCCAAGACTAGGCTAGCTAGGTAGTCAACACTAGGCAACACTGGGCTAGCTAGGTCGCAAACACTAGGCTAGCTAGGTAGCAAACACTAGGCTAGCTAGGTAGCCAACACTAGGCAACACTAGGCTAGCTAGGTCGCAAACACTAGGCTAGCTAGGTAGCCAACACTAGGCTAGCTAGGTAGCAAACACTAGCTAACTGCTTATGCTAAATCGTCTAGCAGAATTCAGTTTATGCTAAATCATCCAGCAGAATTCATGTATCCAAAAATGCTAAACACATTTCATGGAAAACATATTTTCTTTCTCCTGTGTTTATGTTTTTGACCTATAACACTTTGTTTCTTTTGTGGCAATCTTTCATGTCTGGATTTTGCACACTGACCTTCTCGACCCCGTTCTTTGCACATTCGATGGCCTCATTATTTTCTGGGTGTTGCACAGATGGGCAGATCTTGATCCTGGGATAAATAAATAATTGCCATCCCATCCAAAAGTGAGAATGTTCCTCAACAGTGAAACTCTTGCAAGGTTTAATGATGGAATTAGAGTTTGTTTTATGACCATTTTAAAGGGCATTTATAAACCATTATTCAACCAAGATTTTGCAAGCACAAATTACTATCTCAATTTTAACCATAACTGTTTATTAATGAGTCAAAAAAAATTGCAATTGTTGGTCATTGATCCATTGTCAAATGCACAGTTAGGCCTAAACGATTTAACCATTTAAAGTGTGGCTTTTATGCCGTTTGTGAACCCGTTTTTCTGCCATTGGGCACCCGGACTCCAGATCTTTATTGCAGAGTTGTGACAATGAGGTGGTCTGTTTTCCATTGGCACGTATCATTGTGCCGGCTGAAATAGGGTGAAGTTGGGATGCTATTAGAAGCTTTAACATTTGTAAGAAGCATACATTGTTACCCTCCTGTAATTACAGACTGCAATTACCAACAATTACATGTAGTTACTACTGTGTAACTATGAAGTACAACAATTCATTTCAATACTTGTTACAGATGAAAATACCTCGTGATAAAAGGACCCCTTAAAATGAAGCGTTAACAAACCATATTTGAGTCATTTAAAAAAAAGGCTTCTAATTGTAGTTAATAACAGTATGTTTCGTAATTTTACCCATAATGCAGTGCATCTATATGTATAACACAATTACATGTACTGTACATTCTACCGTGTTTTACTGTTAAAATGACAGAAAAGTCTTACAGTGTAGAATTGTTCGAACTTACATTTTTCTCCGCAGTCAACAGAGGGGGCACTAAAATGTTTGTTTTTTCTCCACGAGGTGGGGTGCCCCAAAAGGCTAGAGCCGGCCCTGAGCGCTACGGTAGAGGCGGTCATAACCCCGATAATAAATTAAAGATGAGGAGAGAGTGGCGACCTGCACCTGCATAGCTGGCCCGGCACAGCCCTTTGACCGCTTCACCACATGTTGGGAAGGAGGCCTGCATGCATGGTCTGTGAACTGCCGGGCTCAACAATTGAAAACTGGTTAAGTTATCAAATCAAATTGTATTTGTCACATATACATATTTAGCAGATGTTATTGCGGGTGTAGCGAAATGCTTATACACTCTGACAGCTAAAGGGTTACATTGGAATTAGTAGGCCTAATTAGTAGGCTCGTCCATGGTCACTTCATATCAAATTCTTCCTCTGGCCAAGGCCTAATTTGACCTATTTCCCAAAACACACTCAATTTAAATAATTATGAAATACATGTTGTATTTCACTAATTGTACATTTGTAAATTGTACATAAGAATGAGTTATTAACTGACTTGCCTAGTTAAATAAAGGTTAAATCAAATGTAATAAAAATTAAAAACAAAATAATGGCAAACGAATATTTCCCATCAGCTGTTTCAGATAAATTATTGAAGAAAATGTTCACAGTTTTAATGAATCAGATCTTTTGCTATATATAAGAATAAAAGTGTGATTGTGTTTTATCATAGTGTAGTAAAGTGTGATTGTGTTTTATCATAGTGTAGTCTATAACCAAAGACAACTTCTAATGTCCAGAGAACAATTACATTTTTATGAAAAAAATGAATTTAGTATCATCCAGCTGGTACAGACTTTTCCATCATGTTTTTGTTGTTGAATTATTTTGCAACATTTTAGACAACGCACAAAGGGAATAGACTTATATAATGCAATTCCTTATATGCCTGGATAAGTTGTTTATCATCTAATATTTTTCAAAGGAACCTCATTGTGGAAAAGATTGATAAAATAAACGTGTCTTGCATATGGCCGTAGTCCTACTGTGGACCAACTCAACATGTTCTGAAAAGCTGCCATGTATTTAAATAACCCCCTATTTTAACGACCGACTCAACATGTTCTGAAAAGCTGCCATGTATTTGAACAACCCCTTATTTTAAAGGAGCGACTCAACATTTTCATTTTTTTATTTGATTTAACTAGGCAAGTCAGTTAAGAAAAATGTCTTATTTTCAATGACGGCCTAGGAACAGTGGGTTAACTGCCTTGATCAGGGGCACATGTTTGTTTCCTTTACTTTTTGTATTCATGGCGGCACCAAATTGAAGGAAACGGCTTCAACATCTATGGTCCCTCAAAATAAAATCGCAATTAGTCTAATGTATTGGTCTACAACAGAAGCGTCGGAAACACACGTAAAATCGATCTCCGAATGAGTCTTCTCTCCCGTGGTTAAGACAAACAGAAAACTCTTTCGGCCCGGTCAACATTGTTCCTATTGTCCGGTGTCACTTTACGCTGCACCGCTCCCTAACCTATTGGTTGTCAAGGGGATAACCTCTGCATTCCTAGGATGTCACATTTACATCACACTTATTGAAACACCAGTCTGTTGATCTATAGCTGACATTCTGGAGATTTCTTCTCATGTCGCAGTATGTCTATCATAACTAACTCCCCGGTCTGTCAGTCTGTCGGTCGGGGCAGGCAGGCAGGCAGGCAGGCAGTGAGAGTTGTGTTTTGTATGATCTAGTCCCGCATGCTGACAATGTATTTTCACAGAGGCTTTTGTTGTGTCAACTTTCTAATCAACCCAATCTGTACTGTGTCACTTTGTCTCGCTAACTCCAGCTGCTCACACTGACTGGGAGGTGATTAGGTAATGTAACAACCAACTAGGCTACCGGCTAACTTCCCAGTCTATAGGCACCTCAATAGCAGCTATAGTAGGCCTGTCGGTGCTTTAATAAAACATTCTAGGCCTATAAGAATGTAATAAAATTATATGAGAAACCAAGACTTTATAATCTAAAATAAAGATGCTTCATGAAGGCCTAATTCGGCCTACTGCATGACAAAAAGTCAATTCTATCCATGTACAAAATGCAGCCTTTGGGATAGTTTAGTTTTATCTTGCAGCTGATTATAATATTATTGAGTATTATTTTGAGTAATATTTTAATACTAACTAGATCTTCAAAGCCACCTTGAAATTCCCAATTATGTTGTTATCTAAATTTGAATACAAAATGAAAAGCTATTTTTTGTCTTTGCCTGCAAATTTGAATATCATTATTAGAGGCCCAAACAAATAAACAGCATAAACAACACATCGGGAAAAAATGCATATTACAGACGATAACCAACTAAAAGCCCAACATCTAAAAATACTATAGGCCTATTATTGTATGAAAGCCTAAATGCTGTTGACTCATTTAGAATTGAATAGGGCCTAATTGGGATTTCTCCCCAAAAAAAGCAATACTAGTTCATCAAAAGGCGAACGAAACTGACATGTATACAAGTTGTATTTTCTGTCAGGCAAAGTTCTTCCCGTGTATGAATTGATAGTGCTTCTTACCATGGAATTAGTCCTGGGCTATAGTATAGGCCATCATTACATCACGAGGCCATCTTATACCAAGCCGCCTATATCTATATCTCTCTGCTCCCCAATATGTTGATGAATCATTTCCTCGTTCTGTTTAGATTGTAACTGCACTCCGTTTCAAACGTTCGCATTGAGAAAGAAAACGTCCGGAACAGCCAATAGGTTCGGTGGGTTGAAAACGAGCCAATCACGATGAAATCCGCGCGCACCCAAATACTTCATAGGGGTGGCGCTCTAGCTCGAGCCTCAGAGAGAACAGTGGAGCGCGCCGGTGTGACAGACCGCTTCAGGACAACGTCTGTGTTTGTCACGTTGGGACATCTCTGTATTGAACAATAATTAAACAGCAGATTATCAGCGGTGTCTGTCAATGCTGTTATACAGACAAGTCCATCAGTTCAGAGCGCACTGACTAGTGAGAAACTGCAATAAGGAGCGGATGGATGTTGCAGACGGTTTAAATATGTTCTGGAGGAGCCTGCATTGAGGTAAGTCTAAAGGGTTTACTCATTTATGTAACTCGTTTTCGACAAAACCACAGATTGGAGGGAATACACGTCATTGTTATGTTTCTGTTCATTTCTCATTTATATGTTTATTGGCCATTTATTAAACTAGCATCTTATGAAGACACTTGCGCACAGTATGAAACACCAGTCCATGGGGCTTTTAGAGGTTGCCCGCAAGGATATAATGACAGATAAAATGGGATCATTATTTTTATTTCAGATTGTACTGACTGCAGTGGGGCAACCGTCGCGTGAGTCAGAACTTGGAAAGAGTACATTACGTACGAGGCACCGGGAGACAGGCGGCAGATATGATGAAGGATATCTCCGGTCCGGAGTTTGAGATCGACGTGGAGAGTCTGGAGACCGAGAGCGACGACCAGGACCGGCCGGACTACAGCTCCTCTCTTCCCGGCGCAGTGTACGACGAGCCGGGGGCCAAGGGAGATGACAAGCCGCCGGGGACCATCAGCCCCGAGAACTGCGAACCGAGGAAGTTGAGCCGGACGCCGAAGTGTGCCCGCTGCAGGAACCACGGCGTGGTGTCGTGTCTGAAGGGGCATAAGCGGTTCTGCCGCTGGAGGGACTGCCAGTGTGCCAACTGTCTTCTGGTGGTGGAGAGACAGCGGGTCATGGCGGCTCAGGTGGCACTACGGAGACAACAAGCTACAGAGGTGTGTGTGGACCTTTCTAAAGTCCTTTCTAAAGTCCTATACATTACTATTTTAAGGTGTGTGTGTTTTCGAATGATCGAGAGGGTTAGTTAGTTTCACCAGGATTTTTGGGGGTAACAATGTTGGCGGTACTGTAAATCTCGATTTTCTTAATTGTAAAAAAAATGTTTTTGTCTTTCTTCAACCAGACAAATTGTTTGTTTGGAATTGAAATCATACGGACTGAGAGAGAAGTAGCACATTGTAAAACATACTGTAACGAATACTATTTTTTAATGTTCAAGTTTAGTTTTAGTTTATAAAGTTTATTTTCACACCAATCAAAGTAACCTGTTGGGATGATAAACTCAGAATGGGATGACAGGAAACCTTACCATCATCTAAATCCACATCCCTAACTATAAGTACATGGTATTACTTTAAAAAACACATGCGACTGGTATTAAATAATAATTTGAAAACACCATAATATGGCCTCGGAAATAATGACTCGATTTAATTGATTTGTTCTGTAATTTTATCAGGATAAAAAGGGAATTTCTGGGAAGCAGATTCCAGCGGAGAGAAGAGCTATTTACCAGAGACACATCAGACCATCAACCATGCTGGCTAAGAGCATTCTGGAAGGTAAGGCAGTCTGCCCTGTTTACTAGTAATGGTGATACTGCTTATTCTATTATATTGTTAGGTAAGGCAGTCTGCCTTGTTTACTAGTAATGGTGATACTGCTTATTCTATTATATTGTTAGGTAAGGCAGTCTGCCTTGTTTACTAGTAATGGTGATACTGCTTATTCTATTATATTGTTAGGTAAGGCAGTCTGCCTTGTTTACTAGTAATGGTGATACTGCTTATTCTATTATATTGTTAGGTAAGACAGTCTGCCTTGTTTACTAGTAATGGTAATACTGCTTATTCTATTATATTGTTAGGTAAGGCAGTCATCTCCTCTCCTCCATTAATACATAATGATCATCTCTATCATCTCCTCTCCTCCATTAATACATAATGATCATCTCTATCATCTCCTCTCCTCCATTAATACATAATGATCACCTCTATCATCTCTATCATCTCCTCTCCTCCATTAATACATAATGATCATCTCTATTATCTCTATTATCTCCTCTCCTCCATTAATACATAATGATCATCTCTATCATCTCTATCATCTCCTCTCCTCCATTAATACATAATGATCATCTCTATCATCTCCTCTCCTCCATTAATACATAATAATCATCTCTATCATCTCTATCATCTCCTCCATTAATACATAATGATCATCTCTATCATCTCCTCTCCCCCATTAATACATAATAATCATCTCTATCATCTCCTCTCCTCCATTAATACATAATGATCATCTCTATCATCTCCTCTCCTCCATTAATACATAATGATCATCTCTATCATCTCTATCATCTCCTCTCCTCCATTAATACATAATGATCACCTCTATCATCTCCTCTCCTCCATTAATACATAATGATCACCTCTATCATCTCCTCTCCTCCATTAATACATAATGATCATCTCTATTATCTCTATCATCTCCTCCCCTCCATTAATACATAATGATCACTCTCATCTCTATCATCTCCATCATCTCCTCTCCATTAATACATAATGATCATCTCTATCATCTCTATCATCTCCTCTCCTCCATTAATACATAATGATCATCTCTATCATCTCTATCATCTCCTCTCCTCCATTAATACATAATGATCACCTCTATCATCTCTATCATCTCCTCCCCTCCATTAATACATAATGATCATCTCTATCATCTCTATCATCTCCTCTCCTCCATTAATACATAATGATCATCTCTATCATCTCCTCTCCTCCATTAATACATAATGATCATCTCTATTATCTCTATCATCTCCTCCCCTCCATTAATACATAATGATCACCTCTATCATCTCCTCTCCTCCATTAATACATAATGATCATCTCTATCATCTCTATCATCTCCTCTCCTCCATTAATACATAATGATCATCTCTATCATCTCTATCATCTCCTCTCCTCCATTAATACATAATGATCACCTCTATCATCTCTATCATCTCCTCTCCTCCATTAATACATAATGATCATCTCTATCATCTCCTCTCCTTCATTAATACATAATAATAATCTCTGTTATAATGATGTCGCTTCATCTTTCTCTTCTCTTTCTTTCTTGTAGTGTTTCTTGGATTTCTGTCCCTTTCCGTTTCAATTAAACCTCCTCCTCATTGCTCTGTGGACAGTTTAACTTCCGTAAGCACAGACCTGTTATGATATCCTTATTTTCTAGGTTTCAAATAAAACTTAAGCGGGCACAATAAAATTGTAGATAAAAAAATATATAAAAAATTTAGTCTAAGAGCAAAATGAATATTTCCTAGTATACTAGTTTAGGTCAACCGAGCACCAGACATATGAAAGGACCTTTGTTAAATGTTTAAACTATTGATAAACCTTGATGATCCAATATGCCCAACTCCAGAATGTAACCTTGATATAATTTAATTCACTGCAATTAACACATCAGGTATACTTCACTAGTTACTTAATAACTGAACCAAAACATCAAGTCTAGCCCCGAATTAAATAGCATATTATATTAGTATTATATAGTATTATATTAGTATGATACAGTATCTCTATGTTGTCTAACCTCCTCCCCTGTCTTGTCTCCTCTCAGGGTACCGTCCGGTGCAGGGTGACCCGTACATGGGGGCCAGCCCCCCCCTCCCACCCCCCCTCAGCGACAGGATGAGGAAGAGGAGAGCGTTTGCTGACAAAGAGCTGGAGAGTGTCATGCTGGAGAGAGAGTACAAGGAGAGAGAGCTGCTAGAACCCTCCCAGGCTGCTACAGCCTCTCTGCTCTTCCCCAACAGTCTGGTCCGTCATGCTGCAGAGTACAAGTCCTATAAGACGGCCTACTCAGCCTCCGCCCCGGAGGAGCCTCACCACAACAACAAGGACCTCTGTCACTTCCTGTCGCCCAGCTGTGTGGACCTCTCTCTGCAGTACTCTGCCGGCCCCGGCAACATGGAGCTCATCTCCTCCAATGTCTCCGTGGCGACCACCTACCGCCAGTACCCTCTGACCTCTCCGCTGACCTCTCCGCGGGGGTTCATGGTGTGGCCGCGTGGCCCCTCCCTTCTGTACCAGCAGTGCCTGCTCAACGCCACGGCCGTCCAGAACATGAAGCCAGGTGCGGCCTGGGAGCCCAGAATGATGGCCGCCGCTGCCGCAGAGAGCCTGCCACCCGACTTCGACGCCATGGCAACCGCCACCCCCACCTCAGCCACCAAGCTGAAGGGTTCGAGATTTACGGCGGGCCTCCCCGAGAGTTCTGAACCACAGCTGCAGGATGGCCCCGTACAGTCCCAGGCCCCTCTCACCCAGGGGGGGCACTGCAAACGATCAGCCTTCTCTCCACCGAAGAGAGGCTTCGGACAGTCCTTCCCCCCTAGTACACCTCATCTCCAACCTCACCCCCAGCCTCACCCTTACCCCCCTAGCCACGAACATGTCGTGAACAAGCTGAGCAAGGACAGCTCCAAACACACACTATCCATGAAGCTCAACTCTTTTCACTCACTCATCCAGCAGACACTGAGTGATAAGGCTAGGGCCGGGACTGGAGAGAGAGAGAGGGCTGGGGTAGAGGTAGGAGCTGGGGCTGGGGAGAGAGCTGGGACCGGGGTCGAGCTTCGGGGCCCCTACTGTAAAGAACTGCTGGAGGAAGCAGCCAGAAAGTACCGTGAAGGACCTTCTAAGGACTTCTACAGTTTCAAAGATTCTGATAGATACAGCAAGGAGTTTCTGGCTACGTCAGCTGGGACCAAGGTGGTGTCCAGCGAGTCCCTGTCCTTCTCTGTCGAGGCCATTCTGAAGAGACCGTCACCTGCTATGAACAGGGTTTCACAGTAATAACAGTCATGTCTATCTGATGAACAGGGACCAAAAACCTACCTGGCAATTTGTGATACCTTGGCCCGTTTTTCTGCTTTGAGGTCTTCGTTATCGACTAAATAATTACTATTTTGCACAAACCCTGAATTTAGACTGGCCCACTGGTCTACAGATGGACCGACCATTTGCCGAACTACCCTGTAGACAATCCGTTTCTCACATGGGCAAACACGCACACACACACACACACGCACACACACACACACACACACGCACGCACACACACACACACAAGCAAGCGCACACGTGCGCACACAACACAGACACAAGCGCGCACACACACACAGACACATACACATACAAGCGCACGCACGCATGCACGCACACAGACAGACAGACAGACACAGACGTGCACACACACACACACACACACACACACACACACACACACACACACACACACACACACACTAGATGTATGTGTCTGACACTGTGCTTGCTGTTGTCATAACTCTCAGTACAGAAACACTTCCATCAGGTCGTGTTTATATGGATGTTATATTTTATACCAGCGTAAATGTAAATCTCTTTATGGTGTAGAGTATTTAAATGTATCACTTTAAATGTTGCCATGTAATGTGTCAATAAACTTTATAAAGAGTCAACCTCTATTGTATCAGGTTTGGTTTGTCACTATATAGTGTGGTAACATTACATTTGATTTAATTTAACCCTATTGAGTTATCACTTAACACTAATTTGATTTATTAACACTATTGTTACATTGAATTACGTATGTATTATGACTTTAAAAAACAATTGTTATGGCCTTAAAGTATGCACAGCCACAAGAGCAAAACGTAAAATAATATAAGAATACGATATGAACAGAAAACTACTGGTCTAATATGATGAGGTTGTCAATATGAACAGAAAACTACTGGTCTAATATGATGAGGTTTTCAATATGAACAGAAAACTACTGGTCTAATATGATGAGTTTTTCAATATGAACAGAAAACTACTGGTCTAATATGATGAGGTTTTCAATATGAACAGAAAACTACTGGTCTAATATGATGAGGTTTTCAATATGAACAGAAAACTACTGGTCTAATATGATGAGGTTTTCAATATGAACAGAAAACTACTGGTCTAATATGATGAGGTTTTCAATATGAACAGAAAACTACTGGTCTAATATGATGAGGTTTTCAATATGAACAGAAAACTACTGGTCTAATATGATGAGGTTTTTAATATGAACAGAAAACTACTGGTCTAATATGATGAGGTTTTCAATATGAACAGAAAACTACTGGTCTAATATGATGAGGTTTTTAATATGAACAGAAAACTACTGCTCAAATATGATGAGGTTTTTAATATGAACAGAAAACTACTGGTCTAATATGATGAGGTTTTCAATAGGAACAGAAAGCTACTGGTCTAATATGATGAGGTTTTTAATATGAACAGAAAACTACTGGTCTAATATGATGAGGTTTTCAATATGAACAGAAAACTACTGGTCTAATATGATGAGGTTTTCAATATGAACAGAAAACTACTGGTCTAATATGATGAGGTTTTCAATATGAACAGAAAACTACTGGTCTAATATGATGAGGTTTTTAATATGAACAGAACACTACTGGTCTAATATGATGAGGTTTTTAATATGAACAGAAAACTACTGGTCTAATATGATGAGGTTTTTAATATGAACAGAAAACTACTGGTCTAATATGATGAGGTTTTTAATATGAACAGAAAACTATTGGTCTAATATGATGAGGTTTTCAATATGAACAGAAAACAACTGTGTGCAATTGGCAGCAGGAATATCCACCAGAGCTGTCGCCAGAGAATGTAATGTTAATTCCTCTACCATAAGCCGCATCCAACATCGTTTTAGAGAATTAGGGATCACGTTCAACCGGTCTCACAACTGCAGACCACGTGAAACCACGTGTAGGTCCACATGTAGGTCCACGTGTAGGTCCACGTGTAGGTCCATGTGTAGGTCCACATGTAACCACGTGTAGGTCCACATGTAACCACGTGTAGGTCCACGTGTAGGTCCACGTGTAGGTCCACGTGTAGGTCCACGTGTAACCACGTGTAGGTCCACGTGTAGGTCCACGTGTAGGTCCACGTGTAACCACGTGTAGGTCCACGTGTAGGTCCACGTGTAGGTCCACGTGTAGGTCCACATGTAACCACGTGTAGGTCCACGTGTAGGTCCACATGTAGGTCCACGTGTAGGTCCACGTGTAGGTCCACGTGTAGGTCCACGTGTAACCACGTGTAGGTCCACGTGTAACCACGTGTAGGTCCACGTGTAGGTCCACATGTAGGTCCACGTGTAGGTCCACGTGTAGGTCCACGTGTAGGTCCACGTGTAACCACATGTAGGTCCACGTGTAGGTCCACGTGTAGATCCACGTGTAACCACGTGTAGGTCCACGTGTAGGTCCACGTGTAGGTCCACGTGTAACCACGTGTAGGTCCACGTGTAGGTCCACGTGTAGGTCCACGTGTAACCACATGTAGGTCCACGTAGGTCCACGTGTCCACGTGTAACCACGTGTAGGTCCACGTGTAACCACATGTAGGTCCACGTGTAACCACGTGTAGGTCCACGTGTAGGTCCACGTGTAGGTCCACGTGTAGGTCCACATGTAACCATGTGTAGGTCCACGTGTAACCACGTGTAGGTCCACGTGTAACCACATGTAGGTCCACGTGTAGGTCCACGTGTAGGTCCACGTGTAGGTCCACATGTAACCATGTGTAGGTCCACATGTAACCATGTGTAGGTCCACATGTAACCACGTGTAGGTCCACGTGTAGGTCCACGTGTAGGTCCACGTGTAACCACGTGTACGTCCACGTGTAGGTCCATGTGTAACCACGTGTAGGTCCACCTGTAACCACGACATCCCAGGACCTCCGCATCCAGACCAGCTGCCCGGATAGCTGATAAAACTGTGGGTTTCCACATCCTAAGAATTTCTGCACAAACTGTCAAAAACCCTCTTAGGGAAGCTCATCTGCTCGTCGTTCTCACCAGGGTCTTGACCTGATTGCAGTTCGGCGTCATATCCAACCTCAGTGGCAAATGATCACCTTCGATGGCCACTGGCCTCGCTGGAGAAGTCTGCTCTTCACGGATGAATCCCGGTTTCAACTGTACCAGGCAGATGGCAGACAGCGTGTTTGTAGGTGTATGGTGTCATGTGGGTGAGCAGTTTGCTGATGTCAACGTTGTGAACAGAGGGCCCCATGGTGGTGGTGGGGTTATGGTATGGACAGGCATAAGCTACGGACAACAAACACAATTGCATTTTATCAATGGCAATTTGAACTAGATCCCGAGGCCCATTGTCGTGCCATTCATCCACTGCCATCACCTCATGTTTCAGTATGATAATGCAAAGCACCTTGTCTCAAGGATCTGTACACAATTCCTGGAAGCTGAACATTTCCCAGTTCTTCCATGGCTCGCTAGACATGTCACCCATTGAGCATATTTGGGATGCTCTGGATCGAGGTAAATCCACCAACTTCTCACAGCCATTGAAGAGAAGTGGGACAACATTCCACAGGCCACAATCAACAGCCTGATCAACTCTATGTGAAGGAGATGTTTCACGCTGCATGAGGCAACCAGACACTGACTGGTTTTCTGATCCACGACCCTACTTCTTTTTAAAGGTTTCTGTGACCAACAGAGTCATATCTGTATTGCAGTCACGTGAAATCCATAGATTAGGACCGAATGAATTTATTTAAATGGACTGATTTCCTTTTATGAATTGTAACTCAGTAAAATGTTTGAAAGTATTGCATGTTGTGTTTATATTTTTATTCAGTGAAAATGTTTGATGATTTCATCGTTTGTGTTTATTTTGTGAAGTGTATCATTCTTTTTATTATCCATTTTTTATATGGAACTTTATATTGTGAATCAGCATTTAGAGCTTGACCTTTAATCAATAACACTGTTAGCTTGACCTTTAATCAATAACACTGTTAGCTTGACCTTTAATCAATAACACTGTTAGCTTGACCTTTAATCAATAACACTGTTAGCTTGACCTTAGTCAATAACACTGTTAGCTTGACCTTAGTCAATAACACTGTTATCTTGACCTTTAATCAATAACACTGTTAGCTTGACCTTTAATCAATAACACTGTTAGCTTGACCTTTAATCAATAACACTGTTAGCTTGACCTTTAATCAATAACACTGTTAGCTTGACCTTTAATCAATAACACTGTTAGCTTGACCTTTAATCAATAACACTGTTAGCTTGACCTTTAATCAATAACACTGTTAGCTTGACCTTTAATCAATAACACTGTTAGCTTGACCTTTAATCAATAACACTGTTAGCTTGACCTTTAATCAATAACACTGTTAGCTTGACCTTTAATCAATAACACTGTTAGCTTGACCTTTAATCAATAACACTGTTAGCTTGACCTTTAATCAATAACACTGTTAGCTTGACCTTTAATCAATAACACTGTTAGCTTGACCTTTAATCAATAACACTGTTAGCTTGACCTTTAATCAATAACACTGTTAGCTTGACCTTTAATCAATAACACTGTTAGCTTGACCTTTAATCAATAACACTGTTAGCTTGACCTTTAATCAATAACACTGTTAGCTTGACCTTTAATCAATAACACTGTTAGCTTGACCTTTAATCAATAACACTGTTAGCTTGACCTTTAGTCAATAACACTGTTAGCTTGACCTTTAGTCAATAACACTGTTAGCTTGACCTTTAGTCAATGACACTGTTAGCTTGACCTTTAGTCAATAACACTGTTAGCTTGACCTTTAGTCAATAACACTGTTAGCTTGACCTTTAGTCAATAACACTGTTAGCTTGACCTTTAGTCAATGACACTGTTAACTTGGCCTTAGTCAATAACACTGTTAGCTTGACCTTTAGTCAATAACACTGTTAACTTGGCCTTAGTCAATAACACTGTTAGCTTGACCTTTAGTCAATAACACTGTTAACTTGGCCTTAGTCAATGACACTGTTAGCTTGGCCTTAGTCAATGACACTGTTAGCTTGACCTTTAGTCAATAACACTGTTAACTTGGCCTTAGTCAATAACACTGTTAGCTTGGCCTTAGTCAATAACACTGTTAGCTTGGCCTTAGTCAATGACACTGTTAGCTTGGCCTTAGTCAATAACACTGTTAGCTTGACCTTTAGTCAATAACACTGTTAACTTGGCCTTAGTCAATAACACTGTTAGCTTGACCTTTAATCAATAACACTGTTAGCTTGACCTTTAGTCAATAACACTGTTAACTTGGCCTTAGTCAATAACACTGTTAGCTTGACCTTTAATCAATAACACTGTTAGCTTGACCTTTAGTCAATAACACTGTTAACTTGGCCTTAGTCAATAACACTGTTAGCTTGGCCTTAGTCAATAACACTGTTAGCTTGGCCTTAGTCAATAACACTGTTAGCTTGACCTTTAGTCAATAACACTGTTAACTTGGCCTTAGTCAAAAACACTGTTCACTTGGCCTTAGTCAATAACACTGTTAGCTTGGCCTTAGTCAATAACACTGTTAGCTTGGCCTTAGTCAATAACACTGTTAGCTTGGCCTTAGTCAATAACACTGTTAGCTTGGCCTTAGTCAATAACACTGTTAGCTTGGCCTTAGTCAATGACACTGTTAGCTTGGCCTTAGTCAATAACACTGTTAGCTTGGCCTTAGTCAATAACACTGTTAGCTTGGCCTTAGTCAATAACACTGTTAGCTTGGCCTTAGTCAATAACACTGTTAGCTTGGCCTTAGTCAATAACACTGTTAGCTTGGCCTTAGTCAATGACACTGTTAGCTTGGCCTTAGTCAATAACACTGTTAGCTTGGCCTTAGTCAATAACACTGTTAGCTTGGCCTTTAGTCAATAACACTGTTAGCTTGGCCTTAGTCAATGACACTGTTAGCTTGGCCTTTAGTCAATGACACTGTTAGCTTGGCCTTAGTCAATGACACTGTTAGCTTGGCCTTTAATCAATGACACTGTTAGCTTGGCCTTAGTCAATGACACTGTTAGCTTGGCCTTTAATCAATGACATTGTTAGCTTGGCCTTAGTCAATGACACTGTTAGCTTGACCTTTAGTCAATAACACTGTTAGCTTGGACTTAGTCAATAACACTGTTAGCTTGGCCTTAGTCAATAACACTGTTAGCTTGGCCTTAGTCAATGACACTGTTAGCTTCGCCTTAGTCAATAACACTGTTAGCTTCGCCTTAGTCAATAACACTGTTAGCTTGGCCTTTAGTCAATAACACTGTTAGCTTGGCCTTAGTCAATGACACTGTTAGCTTGGACTTTAATCAATGACACTGTTAGCTTGGCCTTTAATCAATGACACTGTTAGCTTGGCCTTAGTCAATGACACTGTTAGCTTGGCCTTTAATCAATGACATTGTTAGCTTGGCCTTAGTCAATGACACTGTTAGCTTGGCCTTAGTCAATGACACTGTTAGCTTGAACTTTAGTCAATGACACTGTTAGCTTGGCCTTAGTCAATAACACTGTTAGCTTGGCCTTTAGTCAATAACACTGTTAGCTTGGCCTTAGTCAATAACACTGTTAGCTTGGCCTTAGTCAATAACACTGTTAGCTTGGCCTTAGTCAATGACACTGTTAGCTTGGCCTTTAATCAATGACGCCTTTGTGTTTTATGTTCTTTGATAACATTTTTGATCTCTTTTATTGCCGTGCTTGTTTTTTAATTTAATTGTTTCAAGTTTGTTGCAATTTTAAATGCACTTCAAATGACTTGCCTAGTTAAAAAGGTTCAATAAAAAATAAATTTAAAAAAAGTTTGAAATTAAGTCTGAATTAACTGATGATTGTATGAATGTAGACTTCATTAACTTTATAGTCAATCATTCTCATTAAGACGATTAATTCATGTATGAACTAGGTTATAGGGCTACTAAATAAATGTTTAGAAGAAAAGATACTCTTAATGCTCGGCTATGAAAAGCCAACTGACATTTACTCCTGAGGTGCTGACTTGCTGCACCCTTGACAACTACTGTGATTATTATTATTTGACCATGCTGGTCATTTAATACATTTGAACATCTTGGCCATGTTCTGTTATCTCCACCCGGCACAGCAAGAAGAGGACTGGCCACCCCACATAGCCTGGTTCCTCTCGAGGTTTCTTCCTAGGTTTTGGCCTTTTTAGGGGGTTTTTCCTAGCCACCGTGCTTCTACACCTGCATTGCTTGCTGTTTGGGGTTTTAGGCTGGTTTTCTGTACAGCACTTTGAGAGATGGGGCGGCAGGGTAGCCTAGTGGTTAGAGCGTTGGACTAGTAACCGAAAGGTTGCAAGTTCGAATCCCCGAGCTGACAAGGTACCCACTATTCCTAGGCCGTCATTGAAAATAAGAATTTGTTCTTAACTGACTTGCCTAGTAAAATAAAAAATAAAAATATCAGCTGATGTACGAAGGGCTATTTAAATACATTTGATTTGATTTGAATACGTACTGAACTGGGGCGTTAGTACAAAATTTAATTAAATTTAATTTAACTAGGCAAGTCAGTTAAGAACAAATTCTTATTTACAATGACGGCCTACCCCGGCCAAATCCGGACGGCTCTGGGCCAATTGTGCGCCGCCCTGTGAGACTCCCAATCACGGCCAGATATGATACAAGGTGTTAGAGGCTATTAGCATGTGTAAAGATTCATGACCTTCCAGAGCCAACTAGTCAAGACTGGTCAAGCTCGGTTTTTATTCTGACTTCTCAATACTGAGCTTCTACTTCTTATAATTGAATATATTATGAATATTAAATGTACACACTAGGACGCTGTGTAAGAGATACCAGATAGAAGGTGAAGAAGAGGGATGCAACTTGGTAAGGCTACTAACACACAGTGTCGTGCAACGCCACATGCACTGCACTAGGACGCTGTGTAAGAGATACCAGATAGAAGGTGAAGAAGACGGATGCAACTTGGTAAGGCTACTAACACACAGTGTCGTGCAACGCCACATGCACTGCACTAGGACGCTGTGTAAGAGATACCAGATAGAAGGTGAAGAAGAGGGATGCAACTTGGTAAGGCTACTAACACACAGTGTCGTGCAACGCCACATGCACTGCACTAGGACGCTGTGTAAGAGATACCAGATAGAAGGTGAAGAAGAGGGATGCAACTTGGTAAGGCTACTAACACACAGTGTCGTGCAACGCCACATGCACTGCACTAGGACGCTGTGTAAGAGATACCAGATAGAAGGTGAAGAAGAGGGATGCAACTTGGTAAGGCTACTAACACACAGTGTCGTGCAACGCCACATGCACTGCACTAGGACGCTGTGTAAGAGATACCAGATAGAAGGTGAAGAAGAGGGATGCAACTTGGTAAGGCTACTAACACACAGTGTCGTGCAACGCCACATGCACTGCACTAGGACGCTGTGTAAGAGATACCAGATAGAAGGTGAAGAAGAGGGATGCAACTTGGTAAGGCTACTAACACACAGTGTCGTGCAACGCCACATGCACTGCACTAGGACGCTGTGTAAGAGATACCAGATAGAAGGTGAAGAAGAGGGATGCAACTTGGTAAGGCTACTAACACAGTGTCGTGCAACGCCACATGCACTGCACTAGGACGCTGTGTAAGAGATACCAGATAGAAGGTGAAGAAGAGGGATGCAACTTGGTAAGGCTACTAACACACAGTGTCGTGCAACGCCACATGCACTGCACTAGGACGCTGTGTAAGAGATACCAGATAGAAGGTGAAGAAGAGGGATGCAACTTGGTAAGGCTACTAACACACAGTGTCGTGCAACGCCACATGCACTGCAGAACAAAGGGAGGAATGTTAGTCAGGTTTAAGTAGGGAGCCAGCGGTGATGTAAGGAGAATGAGGACAGGTGTGGAGGCTGATTACCATTGAGTTGCAGATCATGCTTGTTGAGGATCTGCGTACAAGTCAACTAGTTAAAACAGCTGGTGCTTGTTGAGTTGCTAGGGAGCTGCGTACAAGGTGAATAGTTAAAACAGCTGGTGCTTGTTGAGGAGCTGCGTACAAGTCGAATAGTTAAAACAGGTGGTGCTTGTTGAGTTGCTAGGGAGCTGCGTACAAGGTGAATAGTTAAAACAGCTGGTGCTTGTTGAGTTGCTAGGGAGCTGCGTACAAGTCGACTAGTTAAAACAGCTGGTGCTTGTTGAGTTGCTAGGGAGCTGCGTACAAGGTGAATAGTTAAAACAGCTGGTGCTTGTTGAGGAGCTGCGTACAAGTCAACTAGTTAAAACAGCTGGTGCTTGTTGAGTTGCTAGGGAGCTGCGTACAAGTCGAATAGTTAAAACAGCTGGTGCTTGTTGAGGAGCTAGGGAGCTGCGTACAAGTCGAATAGTTAAAACAGCTGGTGCTTGTTGAGGAGCTAGGGAGCTGCGTACAAGTCAACTAGTTAAAACAGCTGGTGCTTGTTGAGTTGCTAGGGAGCTGCGTACAAGTCGAATAGTTAAAACAGCTGGTGCTTGTTGAGGAGCTAGGGAGCTGCGTACAAGTTGACTAGTTAAAACAGCTGGTGCTTGTTGAGGAGCTGCGTACAAGTCAACTAGTTAAAACAGCTGGTGCTTGTTGAGGAGCTAGGGAGCTGCGTACAAGTTGAATAGTTAAAACAGCTGGTGCTTGTTGAGGAGCTGCGTACAAGTCAACTTGTTAAAACTGCTGGTGCTTGTTGAGGAGCTGCGTACAAGTCAACTAGTTAAAACAGCTGGTGCTTGTTGAGTTGCTAGGGAGCTGCTTACAAGTCGAATAGTTAAAACAGCTGGTGCTTGTTGAGTTGCTAGGGAGCTGCTTACAAGTCGAATAGTTAAAACAGCTGGTGCTTGTTGAGTTGCTAGGGAGCTGCGTTCAAGTCAACTAGTTAAAACAGCTGGTGCTTGTTGAGTTGCTAGGGAGCTGCGTACAAGGTGACTTGTTAAAACAGCTGGTGCTTGTTGAGTTGCTAGGGAGCTACGTACAAGTCGAATAGTTAAAACAGCTGGTGCTTGTTGAGTTGCTAGGGAGTTGCGTTCAGGGCTACTAGTGCTGCATTCAAGTCTGGTCCTATCTCGTATATTTTACTTTATTCTTAGCAACATTTCATGAGTTTAATAAGGAACAGACATTGAAATTGGTTTTTGAATATTCCTTGAGGAAATGGAATATATGTGAGAATGAGGATTGAGGAGGGAATGAGAATGGACTGGATGAAGCACAAGGCTGTAGATGAAGTATCCAGGAGGGATTGAGAATGGACTGGATGAAGCACAAGGCTGTAGATGAAGTATCCAGGAGGGAATGAGAATGGACTGGATGAAGCACAAGGCTGTAGATGAAGGATCCAGGAGGGAATGAGAATGGACTGGATGAAGCACAAGGCTGTAGATGAAGTATCCAGGAGGGAATGAGAATGGACTGGATGAAGCACAAGGCTGTAGATGAAGGATCCAGGAGGGAATGAGAATGGACTGGATGAAGCACAAGGCTGTAGATGAAGGATCCAGGAGGGAATGAGAATGGACTGGATGAAGCACAAGGCTGTAGATGAAGGATCCAGGAGGGAATGAGAATGGACTGGATGAATGTAATGTAGATGAAAGATACAGGAGGGAATGAGGATGGACTGGATGAAGCACAAGGCTGTAGATGAAATATCCAGGAGGGAATGAGAATGGACTGGATGAAGCACAAGGCTGTAGATGAAGGATCCAGGAGGGAATGAGAATGGACTGGATGAAGCACAAGGCTGTAGATGAAGGATCCAGGAGGGAATGAGAATGGACTGGATGAAGCACAAGGCTGTAGATGAAGGATCCAAGAGGGAATGAGAATGGACTGGATGAAGCACAAGGCTGTAGATGAAGTATCCAGGAGGGAATGAGGATGGACTGGATGAAGCACAAGGCTGTAGATGAAGGATCCAGGAGGGAATGAGAATGGACTGGATGAAGCACAAGGCTGTAGATAAAGGATCCAGGAGGGAATGAGAATGGACTGGATGAAGCACAAGGCTGTAGATGAAATATCCAGGAGGGAATGAGAATGGACTGGATGAAGCACATGGCTGTAGATGAAGGATCCAGGAGGGAATGAGGATGGACTGGATGAAGCACAAGGCTGTAGATGAAGGATCTATGCGGTGGAGTCTGTAGAGTTTGGCTTGGAGTCTCAGGTAGTTACCATTGTCAGGCCATGGTAGTGATGACAATCCCCAAAAACAAACCTCCAACTTAGTCTGGAGAGGAAGTGAGCTGTTCTGCACTGCAGGTGCTGAATGGTTGGCGGTATAGTTGAGGTCGTACAGACGTATGTATGAGATGCCCAAGGAGTGAACCAAACTTAGATCCCAGGAGAGCAGGTAGAAGTGATGATGAAAAGGAAACAACTCTGTTGCTCAGCTGGGTAGCCAAACCTCTTTTGGCTGGTTGGGTAAGATTCGATGCGTGAGGTAGATGGGTTCCGTGAAATAAGGCAGGGACTGGAAGACTGTGCTTGAGTTCATGCAGGTTCTGAAAGATGAGCATGTTGCGGGCTGTTGATGTCAGAGCATGTAGGAATGATAGGCTTGAGAGGAGCAGTGTCCAAGGAGATGTAGTCTGGGATGCCATGTCGAGATGCCATGTCGAGATGCCATGTTGAGATGCCAGGTCGAGATGCCAGGTCGAGATGCCATGTCGAGATCTAACGGATGCAGCTCAGAGGGGGGAAGTAGTGTCCAGAGAATTGGTCAGCAGCATATCCATATACGGATAATATTTGTCTCAGATGGGAATGAAACCATTGGCGAGGTGATGGAACCAGATCTGATGATGAATAGGGGATGGGATGGAGAGGCGTGTTGAGATTGTCTGAGCTGTAGGAAGTAGTTGAGTGGTTTATAAAGGCTGAGGGTAGATGGGTGCCGTAATAGGTAGACTGGTTTGATCCTGACAAACTGATCGGTATACAATGTGATGGTGAATGTAAAGGTATCTTTGTCGAGGATGATGAAGCTAAGATGATAAGAAGGGATGCAGGTAGAAGATGAGGACGGGTTGCGGACTTTGATTTTGGCGAGCCCAGACGATTTGAACAGAGGCAGTTGGTTCACTCATCCAGTCGAGATTCTCAGCTGGTAACTGACTGAGCTGGCTGGGATGTGATAGTTCATTGCTGTTAGGGACGGAAGGTGAGACGCTCCGGGAGAGGTCGTCACTGGCAGAGAGAGGGGGTGAGCTGCCACCGAAGTGTCGAATGGGTGTTGAAGGTAAACATAGTAACCAGGTCGTTGGAGGACGGGAGACAACAGCCGAAGAAAGGAAGAGAGGCAAGGCAGTGTTGGGGATGCATCCGATTCAGGCCTCAGGTGATGAAGAGCCGACAGTAAATCAAATTACATTTTATTTGTCACATGCACCGAATACAACAGGTGTAAACCTTAGAGTGAAATGCTTACTTACAAGCCCTTTACCAACAATGCAGTTTAAAAAAAATACAATTTAAAAAAAGTAAGAGATGAGAAAAACATATAATTAAAGAGCAGCAGTAAAACAACAATAGTGGGGCTATTTACAGTCAATGTCAGTGTGTCAACGAGTCAATGTGGCGGGCACCGGTGTCGAGTATAATTTAGGCAATATGTACATGTAGGTAGAGTTCTTAAAGGTACTGTGCATAGATAATAACAGCGAGTAGCAGCAGCATGGGGGCAATGCAAATAGTTTGGGTAGCCATTTGATTAGAAGTTCAGGATTCTTATGGTTTGGGGTGGAAGATGTTCAGAAGCCTCTTGGACCTAGACTTGGCGCTCCAGTACCGCTTGCTGTGCGGTAGCAGAGAGAACAGTCTATGACTAGGGTGGCTGGATTCTTTGACATTTTTTAGGGCCTTCCTCTGACACCGCCTGGTATAGAGGTCCTGGATGGCAAGAAGCTTGGCCCCGGTGATGTACTGGGCCGTGTGCTTTACCCTTCTGTAGTGCCTTGAGGTCGGAGGATGAGCAGTTGCCATACCAGGCAGTGATGCAACCCGTCAGGATGCTCTCGATGGTGCAGCTGTAAAACCTTTTGAGGATCTGAGGACCAATGCCAAATCCTTTCAGTCTCCTGAGTAGGAATAACTTTTGTCGTGCCCTCTTCACGACTGTCTTGGTGTGTTTGGACCATGTCAGTTTGTTGTTGATGTGAACGCGAAGGAACTTGGAGCTCTTGAAGTATAGCTGTCGAGAGCACCCCAGTACTTCATTTTTTAAAATTTACCCTTCATTTAGCTTGACAAGTCATGCTGACATTCCACTGCAGGAGCCTGGAGACAGTGACAGGCAAAAACAGGCAATGGCAGTCATAGATTATTGTGCAACCCAAACGAACAGCCAGATCTATAATGAAGGAGTGAGAGAGGGCGAGCCTCTGCCATAGCAGCAGTCACGGGTCCAGCAGGATCTTGTAAGATCTGCTGGCGAAACGAGGAAGAGACTGGATGCGAATTGATGAGTACTTTTCTCCTTCCCCCCCTTCTGACACCCAGGTGGTGACATTCATCTCTTCGTGCCTAGTAGATATCTCTATGTCGGCCCACCACCTCAAGCTCAACTTCAATAAGACAGAGGTTTCCAGCCTCCCGGGGAAGGCCTGCCTGCTCCAAGACCTATCCATCAATTTTGACAACTCCAGTGCCCCCCTCCCAGAGTGCAAATAACCTTGGTGTGACCCTGGACAGCACTCTGTCGTTCTCTGCAAACATCAAAACAGTGACAAGCTCCTGCAGGTTCATGCTGTACAACATCTGTAGAGGGCCACCTTATCTCACATAAGAAGCAGTGCTGGTCCAAATCCAGTCACTTGTCCCGTCTGGACTACTCATGGCTGGACTCTCCACTTGTGCCATCAAACCCCAGCAAATTATCCGGAACGTTGCAACCCACCTTGTGTTCAACCTTCCCAAGATCTCCATGTCACCACCTTCCTCCGCACACTCTACTGGCTTCTTGTCGAAGCCTTCATCCACTTTCAGCTCCCTCCAAACTGGTGCGCGATGTCTAATATTAAGGAAGTGTTGAGGTATTGCTCGTCTGAGGTAGAGTACCTCAAGATAAGCTGTAGACCACACTATCTACCAAGAGAGTGTACATCTATATTTTTCATAGCTGTCTATTTACCACCACAAACCACTGCTGGCACTAAGACCGCTCTCAACCAGCTGTATAAGGCCATAAGCAAACAAGAAATGCTCATCCAGAAGCGGTGCTCCTAGTGACCGGGGAATATAATGCAGGCCTAATTTCTACCCGCATGTCACATTTGCAACCAGAGGAACAAAAACTCTAAGACACTTTTACTCCACACACAGAGATGCGTCAAAAGCTTTCCTATCGCCCTCAATTTGCCATATCTGACCCTAATTCAATCCTCCTGATTCCTGCTTACAAGAAAAACTAATGCAGGAGTTACCAGTGACTCGCAAAATAAGGAAGTGGTCAGATGACACGGATGCTACACTACAGGACTGTTTTGCAGCACAGACTGGAATATGTTCCAGGATTCATCCAATGACATTGAGAAGTATACCACCTGTGTTGACAAGTTCAATGTACCGAGCTGTCTGTTTAAACTATTAGCACACAGCTCAGACACCCATAAATACCCCACAAGACATGCCACCAGAGATCTCTTCACAATCCCCAAGTCCAGAACAGACTATGGGAGGCACACAGTACTACATAGAGCCATGGCCACATCAGGTAACTGATGCAAGCAGTAGAATTTAAAAAACAGGTAAAAATAAACCTTATGATACAGCAGGGACTGTGAAGAGACACACACAGGTGCAGACACACGCATACACACACAAACGCTATAAATCTACACGTGTTCATTGTAATATTGTTGTGTGTTGATACATTTTGTACTGTAGATATGTAGTTGTGTAATAATGTTATATGATGTACTGTTTTAACTTTGGTTTTGTATGCAATGGAAGTGCTTTAATGTGTTTGGACCCCAGGATGAGTAGCTGCTGCCTTGACAGGAACTAATAGGGATCCATAATAAACCCCAGGAAGAGTAGCTGCTGCCTTAGTAGGAACTAATGGGGATCCATAATAAACCCCAGGAAGAGTAGCTGCTGCCTTGGCAGGAACTAATGGGGATCCATAATAAACCCCAGGAAGAGTAGCTGCTGCCTTGGCAGGAACTAAGGGGGATCCATAATAAACCCCAGGAAGAGTAGCTGCTGCCTTGGCAGGAACTAATAGGGATCCATAATAAACCCCAGGAAGAGTAGCTGCTGCCTTGGCAGGAACTAATGGGGATCCATAATAAACCGCAGGAAGAGTAGCTGCTGCCTTGGAAAGGAACTAATGGGGATCCATAATAAACCCCAGGATGAGTAGCTGCCTTGACAGGAACTAATAGGGATCCATAATAAACCCCATGATGAGTATCTGCTGCCTTGGCAGGAACTAATGGGGATCCATAATAAACCCCAGGAAGAGTAGCTGCTGCCTTGGCAGGAACTAATGGGGATCCATAATAAACCCCAGGAAGAGTAGCTGCTGCCTTGACAGGAACTAATGGGGATCCTTAATAAACCACAGGAAGAGTAGCTGCTGCCTTGGCAGGAACTAATGGGGATCCATAATAAACCCCAGGAAGAGTTGCTGATGCCTTGGCAGGAACTAATGGGGATCCATAATAAACCCCAGGAAGAGTAGCTGCTGCCTTGGCAGGAACTAATGGGGATCCATAATAAACTGCAGGAAGAGTAGCTGCTGCCTTGGAAAGGAACTAATGGGGATCCATAATAAACCCCAGGAAGAGTAGCTGCTGCCTTGTCAGGAACTAATGGGGATCCATAATAAACCCCAGGAAGAGTAGCTGCTGCCTTGACAGGAACTAACGGGGATCCATAATAAACCCCAGGAAGAGTAGCTGCCTTGACAGGAACTAATAGGGATCCATAATAAACCCCAGGATGAGTAGCTGCCTTGACAGGAACTAATAGGGATCCATAATAAACCGCAGGAAGAGTAGCTGCTGCCTTGGCAGGAACTAACGGGGATCCATAATAAACCCCAGGAAGAATAGCTGCTGCCTTGGCAGGAACTAATGGGGATCCATAATAAACCCCAGGAAGAGTAGCTGCTGCCTTGGCAGGAACTAATGGGGATCCATAATAAACCCCAGGAAGAGTAGCTGCTGCCTTGGAAAGGAACTAATGGGAATCCATAATAAACCCCAGGAAGAGTAGCTGCTGCCTTGGCAGGAACTAATGGGGATCCATAATACATACAAATACCTCAGTCACCGGCTTCATCAATTAGTGCATCGATGATGTCGTACCCACATAGACTGTACGTACATATCCCAACTAGAAGCCATGGATTACAGGCAACATCAAATCAAATCAAATTTTATTGGTCACATACATGTGTTTAGCAGATGTTATTGTGGGTGTAGCGAAATGCTTGTGCTTCTAGCTCCAACAATATCTAACAAGTAACATTGAACAGTTTCACAACATATAACCAAAATACACGTACATCTAAGAAAGGAATGGATTAAGAATATACACAGTTGAAGTTGGACGTTTACATACACTTAGGTTGGAGTCATTAAAACTTGTTAACAAACTATGGTTTTGGCAAGTCGGTTAAGAAATCTACTTTGCGCATGACCAGTCATTTTCCAACAATTGTTTAAAGACAGATATTTTCACTTGTAATTCACTATATCACAATTCCAGTGCGTCAGAAGTTTACATACACTAAGTTGACTGTGCCTTTAAACTGCTTGGAAAATTCCAGAAAATTATGTCATGGCTTTCGAAGCTTCTTCTAGGCTAAATTACATAATTTGAGTGAATTGGAGGCGTACCAGTGGATGTATTTAAAGGCCTACCTTCAAATTCAGTGTCTCTTTGCTTGACGTCATGGGAAAATCAAACAATATCAGCCAAGACCTCAGAGAAAAAATTGTAGATCTCCACAAGTCTGGTTCATCCTTGGGAGCAATTTCCAAATGCCTGAAGGTTCCACGTTCATCTGAACAAACAATAGTACGCAAGTATAAACACCGTGGAACCACGCAGATGTCTTACCGCTCAGGAAGGAGACGCGTTCTGTGTCCTAGAGATGAACGTACTTTGGTGCGAAAAGTGCAAATCAATCCCAGAACAACAGCAAAGTACCTTGTGAAGATGCTGGAGGAAACAGGTACAAAAGTATCTATATCCACAGTAAAACAAGTCCCATATCGACATAACCTGAAAGGCCGCTCAGCAAGGAGGAAGCCACTGCTCCAAAACCCCCATAAAAAGCCAGACTACAGTTTGCAACTGCACATGGGGACAAAGGTCGAACCTTTTGGAGAAATGTCCTCTGGTCTGATGAAACAAAAATAGAACTGTTTGGCCATAATGACCATCATTATGTTTGGAGGAAAAAGGGGGAGGCTTGCAAGCCGAAGAACACCATCCCAACCGTGATGCACGGGGGTGGCAGAATCATGTTGTGGGGGTGGCAGCATCATGTTGTGGGGGTGGCAGCATCATGTTGTGGGGGTGGCAGCATCATGTTGTGGGGGTGGCAGCATCATGTTGTGGGGGTGGCAGCATCATGTTGTGGGGGTGGCAGCATCATGTTGTGGGGGTGGCAGCATCATGTTGTGGGGGTGCGTTGCTGCAGGAGGGACTGGTGCACTTCATAAAATAGATGGCATCATAAGGAGAAAAATGATGTGGATATATTGAAGCAACAACTCAAGACATCAGTCTGGAAGTTAAAGCTTGGTCGCAAATGGGTCTTCCAAATGGACAAGGACCCCAAGCATACTTCCAAAGTTGTGGCAAAATGGCTTAAGGACAACAAAGTCAAGGTATTGTAGTGACCATCACAAAGTCCTCACCTCAATCCCATAGAAAATTTGTGGGCAGAACTGACAAAGCGTGTGCGAGCAAGGAGGCATACAACCTGACTCAGTTACACCAGCTCTGTCAGGACGAATGAGCCAACATTCATCCAATTTATTGTGGGAAGCTTGTGGAAGGCTACCCAAAACGCTTGACCGAAGTTAAACAATTTCAAGGCAATGCTACCAAATACTAATTGAGTGTATGTAAACTTCTGACCCCCTGGGAATGTGATGAAAACAATAAAAGCTGAAATAAATAATTCTCTCTGCTATTATTCTGACATTTCACATTCTTAAAATAAAGTGATGATTCTAACGGACTTAAGACAGGGAATATTTACTGGGATTAAATGTCAGGAATTGTGAAAAACTGAGTTTAAATGTATTTGGCCTTGGTGTATGTAAACTTCCGACTTCAACTGTACATGTCACGGTCTTCCTCCTCTTCATCTGAAGAGGAGAGGCGAGAAGGATCAGAGGACCAAAATGCGGCGTGGTATGTGTTCATAGTGAATTTTAATAAAGAGAACACTGAACACTGCAACACTATACAAAAGAGTAACAAAAACAATAAACCAATGACGACCGTGAAGCTAGAAATGAGACCTGTGCTGAAACAAGCAACTAACATAGACAATCACCCACAAACAAACAGTGAAACCCAGGCTACCTAAGTATGATTCTCAATCAGAGACAACTAATGACACCTGCCTCTGTTTGAGAACCATACTAGGCCGAAACATAGAAATCCCAAATCATAGAAAATCAAACATAGACTGCCCACCCAACTCACGCCCTGACCATACTAAATAAATACAAAATAAAGGAAATAAAGGTCAGAACGTGACAGTACATATATGTCAGAGTGGCTTTGGACTAAGATACAGTGGCATATGTACATATGAGATGGGTGGCATAGTATAGAATACAGTATGTACATATGAGATGGGTGGCAGAGTATAGAATACAGTATATACATATGAGATGGGTGGCAGAGTATAGAATACAGTATATACATATGAGATGGGTGGCATAGTATAGAATACAGTATATACATATGAGATGGGTGGCAGAGTATAGAATACAGTATATACATATGAGATGGGTGGCATAGTATAGAGTACAGTATATACATATGAGATGGGTGGCATAGTATAGAATACAGTATATACATATGAGATGGGTGGCATAGTATAGAGTACAGTATATACATATGAGATGGGTGGCAGAGTATAGAATACAGTATATACATATGAGATGGGTGGCATAGTATAGAATACAGTATATACATATGAGATGGGTGGCATAGTATAGAATACAGTATATACATATGAGATGGGTGGCATAGTATAGAATACAGTATATACATATGAGATGGGTGGCATAGTATAGAATACAGTATATACATATGAGATGGGTGGCATAGTATAGAATACAGTATATACATATGAGATGAGTGGAATAGTATAGAATACAGTATGTACATATGAGATGAGTGATGCAACATTTACAAACAATTCAAGTGACTAAAATAGAATAGTATAGAGTTCAGTTTATACATATGAGGTGAGTAATGCTTGATACATATTAAATGCTAGAAACATTATTAAAGTAAAGTGATCCATTTCTAAAAGTGGCCAGTGCTTCCTAATCTAGGTCTATAGGCAGCTGCCTCTGATGTGCTAGTGATGGCTGTTTAGCTGATGTCCTTGATGATCTTTTTGGACTTCCTATGGCATCGGGTGGTGTTGTCCAGGAGGGCGGGAAGTTTGCCCCCAGTAATGTGTTGGGCTCTCTGGAGAGCTTTGCAGTTTTGGGCGGTGTAGTTACTGTACCAGGCGGCGATACAGCTGCCAGGATGCTCTCAATTGTGCATCTGTGAAAGTTTATGAGGGTTTTAGGTGCTAATTAAGACAAATTTCTTTAGCCTCCTGAGGTTGAAGCCGTAGCACTCACGTCTGTAGCCATGAAACGCTTTGAAAGGCTGGTCATGGCTCACATAAACACCATTACTCGAGAAACCCTAGACCCACTCCAATTCGCATACCGCACCAACAGATCCACAGATGATGCAATCTCCATTGCACTCCACACTGCCCTTTCCCACCTGGAGAAAAGGAACACCTATGTGAGAATGCTTTTCATTGACTACAGCTCAGCGTTCAACACCATAGTGCCCTCAAAGCTCATCACTAAGTTAAGGACCCTGGAACTAAACACCTCCATCTGCTACTGGATCCTGGACTTCCTGACGGGTCGCCCCCAGGTGGTAAGGGTAGGTAACAACACATCCGCCACACTGATCCTCAACACATGGGCCCCTCAGGGTTGCGTGTTTAGTCCCCTCCTGTACTCCCAGTTCACCCATGACTGCGTGGCCAAATACGACTCCAACACCATCATTTAGTTTGCTGACGACAGTGGTAGGCCTGATAACCGACAACGATGCGACAACCTATAAGGAGGAGGTCAGAGACCTGGCCGTGTGGTGCCATGACAACAACCTCTCCCTCAACGTCAGCAAGACAAAGGAGCTGATCGTGGACTACAGGAAAAGGAGGGCCGAACAGGCCTCTATTCTCATCGACAGGGCTGTAGTGGAGCAGGTCGAGAGCTTCAAGTTCCTTGGTGTCCACATCACCAACAAACTATCATGGACCAAACACACCAAGCCCTTCGTGGGGAGGGCACGACTATGATTAGATAGTGCCATGCCATGATTGGGTCGTGATAAAAACACACCAATCTCTTTCATAAGTTCTTGAAACAATAAAAGCAACAAAAAAAACATTCCTCAAAATGGATATATAGTATTTTGGAAATACACTCATTGTCACGTTCTGACCTTAGTTCTTTTGTTATGTCTTTGTTTTAGTATGGTCAGGGCGTAAGTTGAGTGGGTTGTCTATGTTAGTTTTTCTTTGATTTGCTATTTCTGTGTTTGGGCTGGTATGGTTCTCAATCAGAGGCAGCTGTCAATCGTTGTCCCTGATTGAGAACCATATTTAGGGAGCCTGTTTTCTATTGTGTTTGGTGGGTGATTGTTTTCTGTTTTCTGTTGTGTGTCTGCACCAGCCAGAACTGTTTTCTGTTGTGTGTCTGCACCAGCCAGAACTGTTTTCTGTTGTGTGTCTGCACCAGCCAGAACTGTTTTCTGTTGTGTGTCTGCACCAGCCAGAACTGTTTTCTGTTGTGTGTCTGCACCAGCCAGAACTGTTTTCTGTTGTGTGTCTGCACCAGACAGAACTGTTTTCTGTTGTGTGTCTGCACCAGCCAGAACTGTTTCCTGTTGTGTGTCTGCACCAGCCAGAACTGTTTCCTGTTGTGTGTCTGCACAAGACAGAACTGTTTCCTGTTGTGTGTCTGCACCAGACAGAACTGTTTCCTGTTGTGTGTCTGCACCAGCCAGAACTGTTTCCTGTTGTGTGTCTGCACCAGCCAGAAGTCTGTGGAGCTGGGAGTACCAGATCAATGTGGAGCTACCAGCCAGGGAGTACCAGATCAATGTGTTTCCAATGTGGTGCTGTCTGCACCAGTACCAGAACAATGTTGGAGCTATATACAGGAGTACCAGATCAATGTGGAGCTATATACAGGGTAGTAGGGAGTACCAGATCAATGTGGAGCCAGATCAGATGGAGCTATATAATGTGGAGCTATATACAGGAGTACCAGATCAATGTGGAGGGAGTACCAGATCAATATATATACAGGGAGTACCAGATCAATGTGGAGCTATATACAGGGAGTACCAGATCAATGTGGAGCTATATACAGGGAGTACCAGATCAATGGAGCTATATACAGGGAGTACCAGATCAATGTGGAGCTATATACAGGGAGTACCAGATCAATGTGGAGCTATATACAGGGAGTACCAGATCAATGTGGAGCTATATACAGGGAGTACCAGATCAATGTGGAGCTATATACAGGGAGTACCAGATCAATGGAGCTATATACAGGGAGTACCAGATCAATGTGGAGCTATATACAGGGAGTACCAGATCAATGTGGAGCTATATACAGGGAGTACCAGATCAATGAGCTCAGGATACCAGTACCAGATCAATGTGGAGCTATATACAGGGAGTACCAGATCAATGGAGCTATATACAGGGAGTACCAGATCAATGTGGAGCTATATACAGGGAGTACCAGATCAATGTGGAGCTATATACAGGGAGTACCAGATCAATGTGGAGATACAGTGGGGAGAACAAGTATTTGATACACTGCCGAATTTGCAGGTTTTCCTACTTACAAAGCATGTAGAGGTCTGTGATCTTTATCATAGGTACTTTAACTGTGAGAGACGGAATCTGAAACAACAATCCAGAAAATCACATTGTAGGATTTTTAAGTAAAAATTTTGCATGACATAAGTATTTGATACATCAGAAAAACAGAACTTAATATTTGGTACAGAAACCTTTGTTTGCAATTACAGAGATCATATGTTTCCTGTAGTTCTTGACCAGGTTTGCATACACTGCAGCAGGGATTTTAGCCCACTTCTCCATCACATTGTAGGATTTTTAAGACCTTATTTGATACCAGATCCTTCAGGTTTCCTGGGGCTGTCGCTGGGCAATATTCCTTCTAGGTTTCGGGGCTGTCGCTGGGCAATATGGTCTTTCAGCTCCCTCCAAAGATTTTCTATTGGGTTCAGGTCTGGAGACTGGCTAGGTCACTCCAGGACCTTGAGATGCTTCTTACGGAGCCACTCCTTAGTTGCCCTGGCTGTGTGTTTCGGGTCGTTGTCATGCTGGAAGACCCAGCCACGACCCATCTTCAATGCTCTTACTGAGGGAAGGAGGTTGTTGGCCAAGATCTCACGATACATGGCCCCATCCATCCTCCCCTCAATACGGTGCAGTCGTCCTGTCCCCTTTGCAGAAAAGCATCCCCAAAGAATGATGTTTCCACCTCCATGAAAAAATCATACAATGTGATTTTCTGGATTTTTGTTTTAGATTCTGTCTCTCACAGTTGAAATAAAAATTACAGACATCTACATGTTTTGTGAGTATGAAAACCTGCAAAATCAGCAGTGTATCAAATACTTGTTCTCCCCACTGTACATGTTGGAATGAGTAGAGAGTACAGTAATACATTCTTAAATCCCAACTTGGTCGTGGTGTTATAGGACTAGATACTGTAGGAACAAGTAGTGGTGTTATAGGACTAGATACTGTAGGAACAAGTTGTTATGTTATAGGACTAGATACTGTAGGAACAAGTCGTGGTGTTATAGGACTAGATACTGTAGGAACAAGTCGTAGTGTTATAGGACTAGATACTGTAGGAACAAGTCATGGTGTTATAGGACTAGATACTGTAGGAACAAGTCGTAGTGTTATAGGACTAGATACTGTAGGAACAAGTCATGGTGTTATAGGACTAGATACTGTAGGAACAAGTCGTAGTGTTATAGGACAGATTATGCAGGAACAAGTCGTGGTGTTATAGGACTAGATACTGTAGGAACAAGTCGTGGTGTTACAGGACTAGATACTGTAGGAACAAGTCATGGTGTTATAGGACTAGATACTGTAGGAACAAGTTTTGGTGTTATGGGACTAGATACTGTAGGAACAAGTCATGGTGTTACAGGACTAGATACTGTAGGAAGAAGTCGTGGTGTTATAGGACTAGATACTGTAGGAACAAGTCGTGGTCTAAAAATTATGTGTTCAACACGGGTTCTCCCAAGATCCTCAAAGTTCTTTCGAAGACCCTTAAGGTTCTTCGCAATTAACATTTCCCCAAAAGGTTCTCAGAGGAACCTCCTTAGTGGGGGTGGGGAGCCTAAATGCCCAACTGAAACATTTGGATTTGAATTTGAAAGGACAGCATGTGCAGGCACTTAACTGAAATATGCAAAGGTCTCCATTTAAGGTGAGGTTTGGCCCTTCTATGATCTACATTTATACTGTTTTATGATGATGTCATCTATCTTTTCCTATTTCTGCATATCTTTCTAAAACAGACGTTCAAAATTCAATAGTTATCAATCAACAAAGAGCGAAGAGTATGTAGGCAATAAGAATATGTTGAATGCAATCTGTAATGGGTGCAGATGAGTGAACTACTCACTTTCGTGTCTGTGTCTGTAGGTATACAGACAAGGAGGCATACAAAGGTATGTCAATTGGTATTGGTATGTAATGCAGATCACATGTAGCATCCTCCTCCCTTACCACTTCAATGAATATCCCATAGGCCTCTACATTATGGACAAGTTAAGTGTATGAAAACCATTATCAAAACAGTTTTATTCATTGACATTCACCATAAAAACCAAGGTATGAACACTGTCACGTGCATGTTGTGTTAATCATCTGTATAAATTCCATTTTTGGGATTCACAGATTTCACCGTCCTTACACCAGGAAACCGGTTCGATCACCATGCACAGCTAAATCATTCTGGCTGTGGATACCGAGAACATCAGCACATTAACATCAACAGGCCACAGGATAAACCCATTGGACTTGGGGCTCTGCTAGGAGTCTACCTCAGATTTGTTTTTATTCTGCTTTGCTACTAAAATCATAATAAACACTGAGAACTAAAATATGTTGTTATTGTTGTTATTGTTATTTTATTATTAATAATAAGGGGGGGTAGTTAAAAAATGAACCCCAAAAAGGTTGTTCAAAAGGGTAATCGAGGATCCACTAAAAGGGGTTATTGGAAGAATTATAGGGGTTCCCCCACAGTTTCAATGTGATGAATTATAGGGGTTCCCCCACAGTTTCAATGTGATGAATTATAGGGGTTCCCCCACAGTTTTAATGTGATGAATTATAGGGGTTCCCCCACAGTTTCAATGTGATGAATTATAGGGGTTCCCCCACAGTTTCAATGTGATGAATTATAGGGGATCCCCCACAGTTTCAATGTGATGAATTATAGGGGTTCTCCCACAGTTTCAATGTGATGAATTATAGGGGTTCCCCCACAGTTTCAATGTGATGAATTATAGGGGTTCTCCCACAGTTTCAATGTGATGAATTATAGGGGTTCTCCCACAGTTTCAATGTGATGAATTATAGGGGTTCCCCCACAGTTTCAATGTGATGAATTATAGGGGTTCCCCCACAGTTTCAATGTGATGAATTATAGGGGATCCCCCACAGTTTCAATGTGATGAATTATAGGGGATCCCCCACAGTTTCAATGTGATGAATTATAGGGGTTCCCCCACAGTTTCAATGTGATGAATTATAGGGGTTCTCCCACAGTTTCAATGTGATGAATTATAGGGGTTCTCCCACAGTTTCAATGTGATGAATTATAGGGGTTCTCCCACAGTTTCAATGTGATGAATTATAGGGGTTCCCCCACAGTTTCAATGTGATGAATTATAGGGGTTCCCCCACAGTTTTAATGTGATGAATTATAGGGGTTCTCCCACAGTTTCAATGTGATGAATTATAGGGGTTCCCCCACAGTTTCAATGTGATGAATTATAGGGGTTCTCCCACAGTTTCAATGTGATGAATTATAGGGGTT
This sequence comes from Oncorhynchus nerka, assembly GCF_034236695.1. NCBI lineage: Eukaryota > Metazoa > Chordata > Actinopteri > Salmoniformes > Salmonidae > Oncorhynchus > Oncorhynchus nerka. The sequence continues at coordinate 105,567,589 of NC_088408.1, read as the reverse complement.
CTCCCACAGTTTCAATGTGATGAATTATAGGGGTTCCCCACAGTTTCAATGTGATGAATTATAGGGGTTCCCCCACAGTTTCAATGTGATGAATTATAGGGGTTCCCCCACAGTTTCAATGTGATGAATTATAGGGGTTCCCCCACAGTTTCAATGTGATGAATTATAGGGGATCCCCCACAGTTTCAATGTGATGAATTATAGGGGATCCCCCACAGTTTCAATGTGATGAATTATAGGGGATCCCCCACAGTTTCAATGTGATGAATTATAGGGGATCCCCCACAGTTTCAATGTGATGAATTATAGGGGATCCCCCACAGTTTCAATGTGATGAATTATAGGGGTTCCCCCACAGTTTCAATGTGATGAATTATAGGGGATCCCCCACAGTTTTAATGTGATGAATTATAGGGGTTCTCCCCTAAAGTGAAGACCCCCTTATCCTTTTAGACCAAGGTCTCAGAGCCGGTAGCTATGTCACAGTGGGACGCTGGACTATCGCGTCCTCCTAGCGTCTGTGGACTTGGATTGAAGGAAAGTCTATGTAGAAGGTGAATGCCGACGAGAAAGAGTTAAATATGGGGCTGTTTGAAAGGGGATCGTATAAACATTGCTCAATTGTTTTTACAGGCAACATACCGTGAATCCTATGTGAGTGATAGAGATCTGGTGAAGTCATCATCCTTGTCCTGTTCCCAAAGTGTCACATTTAGCATCTGAGCAGAACCCTACCCAGCACCCTACCCAGCACCCTACCCAGCACCCTACCCAGCACCCTACCCAGCACCCTACCCAGCACCCTACCCAACACCCTACCCAGCACCCTACCCAGCACCCTACCCAGCACCCTACCCAGCACCCTACCCAGCACCCTACCCAGCACCCTACCCAGCACCTATAGCTTTAAGCTCTTGTTACCTTCCCTCCTCAGCGTATCTGATCTGTCCACTGGACCAGACACTTTTCACACAGTAGCACTTCTGCAAACAGGTGTCATATTACACATTTCACTCAGTCAATTTACATTTATCCAAATAACTCATATATCCTGAATGATCCTGAAGTTTAAAACCAATGAACAGTAATGCATGGACCATTAACCTGACATATTAGTGTTGTGGATTTAGCAGGTGGACGTTTATTGTCATGAGTCGTGCCCTGAACAGGACGGTTTGTGCTAGATGGGTCACCTGCAAAGTAAAAATGGACTATATCACATGAATTCATGAAAACAAAAAATGTGCATTTTGGTCTTAATTTAAGGTTAGGGATGGGTATTAGGGTTAACAGTGTGATTACGGATAGGGTTAAGGTTAAGTTTAAAATCACATTTTTATGACTTTTTGTCTGTGCCAGCTAATAACCACTCTGCAGGGCTGCCTCCGGTACATGAGTCATCTCAATAAATGCCAAACTAAGTGGATCTTAGCTTATGTCCAACATGCAGAAAGTTGGGATGCATCCCCAAGTGGTAACCTATTCCCTATATAGTGCTCTATTTGTTTACAAGAGGCAACCTTGGTCCCTCATGTAAGAGAGGCCAGAAATGAACATTTGTATGGTGGAGTTCTCCCTGGGTTCTACAACAGACAGCTCCATACTCTCTCAGCCCTGATAACAACAGACAGCTCCATACTCTCTCTGCCCTGATAACAACAGACCGCGCCAAACTCTCAGCCCTGATAACAACAGACCGCGCCATAAACTCTCAGCCCTGATAACAACAGACCACGCCATAAACTCTCAGCCCTGATAACAACAGACCGCGCCATAAACTCTCAGCCCTGATAACAACAGACCACGCCATAAACTCTCTGCCCTGATAACAACAGACAGCTCCATACTCTCTCTGCCCTGATAACAACTGACAGCTCCATACTCTCTCTGCCCTAATAACAACTGCCAGCGCCATACTCTCTCTGCCCTAATAACAACTGACAGCGCCACGCTCTCTCTGCCCTGATAACAACAGACAGCGCCATACTCTCTCTGCCCTGATAACCACAGAACATTTAGCTGGTCCAGCCCTGATAACAATAGAACATTTAGCTGGTCCAGCCCTGATAACAACAGAACATTTAGCTGGTCCAGCCCTGATAACAACAGAACATTTAGCTGGTCCAGCCCTGATAACAATAGAACATTTAGCTGGTCCAGCCCTGATAACAACAGAACATTTAAGCCCTGATAACAACAGAACATTTAGCTGGTCCAGCCCTGATAACAACAGAACATTTAGCTGGTCCAGCCCTGATAACAACAGAACATTTAGCTGGTCCAGCCCTGATAACAATAGAACATTTAGCTGGTCCAGCCCTGATAACAATAGAACATTTAGCTGGTCCAGCCCTGATAACAACAGAACATTTAGCTGGTCCAGCCCTGATAACAACAGAACATTTAGCTGGTCCAGCCCTGATAACAAAAGAACATTTAGCTGGTCCAGCCCTGATAACAACAGAACATTTAGCTGGTCCAGCCCTGATAACAACAGAACATTTAGCTGGTCCAGCCCTGATAACAACAGAACATTTAGCTGGTCCAGCCCTGATAACAACAGAACATTTAGCTGGTCCAGCCCTGATAACAACAGAACATTTGGCTGGTCCCTCCCTCCCTCCCCTCCCCCTCCCCCGTCCCTACCTACCTCCCTCCATCCCTCTCTCCAGGTGTTAAACCAAACCACCTATCTGTCTGATAAATTTATCGCTCCAATGCCTGAGCATTTCATAGTTTGTGATATGCCACAGTACTCTGATATGCTACAGTACTCTGCAGATTAACAACCTATTAGCCTGAGAGGTATGTAAACCTCCCTAGCTGACTCCTAAATCGGACCCACACAGAAGCCTCATCACAGGTTGTTGTGACTTGGGGGACAAATGGTGTATGGTGTATTTAGTGTTGGCGCTCACAGGGCGTGAAGAGAAGGGTTGAGCAGGGCTGAGGCTAGGGGTTGGTAGAAGGCTACGATCATTCCTGTTCTCCAGCACCAGCAATAGCATCAGTACTAGCAGCAGTACCAGCAGTAGTACTAGCAGTAGCAGTAGCAGTAATAGTAGTAGCAGCAGAGGCAGCAGTAGTAGTAGTAGTAGTAGTAGCAGCAGTAGTAGTAGTAGCAGTAGCAATAGTTGTAGTAGTAGCAGTACTAGCAGCAGCAGAGGCAGCAATAGTAGTAGTAGAAGTAGTATTAGTAGCAGCAGTAATAGTAGCAGTAGCAATAGTTGTAGTAGTAGCAGTACTAGCAGCAGCAGAGGCAGCAATAGTAGTAGTAGAAGTAGTATTAGTAGCAGCAGTAATAGTAGCAGTAGTAATAGTAGTGGTATTTGTAGTAGTAGTAGCAGTAGTAATAGTAGTAGCAGTAGCAGTAGTAGTAGTAGCAGTAGTAGTAGTAGCAGTAGTAGTAGTAGTAGCAGTAGTAGTAGTAGCAGTAGTAGCAGTAGTAGTAGTAGTAGTAGTAGTAGCAGTAGTAGTAGTAGCAGTAGTAGCAGTAGTAGCAGCAGCAGCAGTAGTAGTAGCAGCAGCAGCAGTATAAGTATCAGCAGAACTAGTAGTAGCAGTAGTAGTAGTAGACGCAGTAGCAGCACCAGTAGTAGTAGTAGTAGTAAAAATAGCATTAGCAGCAGTAGTAGTAGTAGCAGCACCAGTAGTAGTAGTAGTAGCAGTAGTAGTAGTAGCAGCACCAGTAGTAGTAGTAGTAGCAGTAGTAGTAGTAGTAACCAGTAGTAGTAGTAGTTGGCAGTAGTAGTAGCAACAGTTAAACCAGCAGTAGTAGTAATTGCAATACTAGTAGCATTAGTAGTAGTAGTGTTAGCAGCAGCGAAATAATTAGCAGAAGTAGCAGTCATAGCAGTATTAGTAGCAGTAGCAGAAGCATTATTACATTTACATTTAAGTCATTTAGCAGACGCTCTTATCCAGCACCAAATTGGTGCATTCAGTAGCACCAGTGGAACAGTAGTAGCAGCACCAGGGGAGTAGTAGTAGCACCAGTATTCCTAAAGTAGTAGAACTAGTAGTGATTGACTCCGCTGTCCTGGTAGCATTAATAGTAGCAGTAATAATAATAACTTCCTCAGTGGTAGGGAGGCGAGCAGGCCAGAGGTGGATGAACGCAGTGCCCTTGTTTGGGTATAGGGCCTGATCAGAGCCTGGAGGTACTGAGGTGCCGTTCCCCTCACAGCTCCGTAGGCAAGCACCATGGTCTTGTAGCGGATGCGAGCTTCAACTGGAAGCCAGTGGAGGGAGCGGAGGAGCGGGGTGACGTGAGAGAACTTGGGAAGGTTGAACACCAGACGGGCTGCGGCGTTCTGGATGAGTTGTAGGGGTTTAATGGCACAGGCAGGGAGCCCAGCCAACAGCGAGTTGCAGTAATCCAGACGGGAGATGACAAGTGCCTGGATTAGGACCTGCGCCGCTTCCTGTGTGAGGCAGGGTCGTACTCTGCGGATGTTGTAGAGCATGAACCTACAGGAACGGGCCACCGCCTTGATGTTAGTTGAGAACGACAGGGTGTTGTCCAGGATCACGCCAAGGTTCTTAGCGCTCTGGGAGGAGGACACAATGGAGTTGTCAACCGTGATGGCGAGATCATGGAACGGGCAGTCCTTCCCGGGAGGAAGAGCAGCTCCGTCTTGCCGAGGTTCAGCTTGAGGTGGTGATCCGTCATCCACACGGATATGTCTGCCAGACATGCAGAGATGCGATTCGCCACCTGGTCATCAGAAGGGTGAAAGGAGAAGATTAATTGTGTGTCGTCTGCATAGCAATGATAGGAGAGACCATGTGAGGTTATGACAGAGCCAAGTGACTTGGTGTATAGCGAGAATAGGAGAGGGCCTAGAACAGAGCCCTGGGGGACACCAGTGGTGAGAGCACGTGGTGTGGAGACGGATTCTCGCCACGCCACCTGGTAGGAGCGACCTGTCAGGTAGGGACGCAATCCAAGCGTGGGCCGCGCCGGAGATGCCCAACTCGGAGAGGGTGGAGAGGAGGATCTGATGGTTCACAGTATCGAAGGCAGCCGATAGGTCTAGAAGGATGAGAGCAGAGGAGAGAGAGTTAGCTTTAGCAGTGCGGAGCGCCTCCGTGATACAGAGAAGAGCAGTCTCAGTTGAATGACTAGTCTTGAAACCTGACTGATTTGGATCAAGAAGGTCATTCTGAGAGAGATAGCGGGAGAGCTGGCCAAGGACGGCACGTTCAAGAGTTTTGGAGAGAAAAGAAAGAAGGGATACTGGTCTGTAGTTGTTGACATCGGAGGGATCGAGTGTAGGTTTTTTCAGAAGGGGTGCAACTCTCGCTCTCTTGAAGACGGAAGGGACGTAGCCAGCGGTCAGGGATGAGTTGATGAGCGAGGTGAGGTAAGGGAGAAGGTCTCCGGAAATGGTCTGGAGAAGAGAGGAGGGGATAGGGTCAAGCGGGCAGGTTGTTGGGCGGCCGGCCGTCACAAGACGCAAGATTTCATCTGGAGAGAGAGGGAGAAAGAGGTCAGAGCACAGGGTAGGGCAGTGTGAGCAGAACCAGCGGTGTCGTTTGACTTAGCAAACGAGGATCGGATGTCGTCGACCTTCTTTTCAAAATGGTTGACGAAGTCATCTGCAGAGAGGGAGGAGGGGGGGAGGGGGAGGAGGATTCAGGAGGGAGGAGAAGGTTGCAAAGAGCTTCCTAGGGTTAGAGGCAGATGCTTGGAATTTAGAGTGGTAGAAAGTGGCTTTAGCAGCAGAGAGAGAAGAGGAAAATGTAGAGAGGAGGGAGTGAAAGGATGTCAGGTCCGCAGGGAGGTGAGTTTTCCTCCATTTCCGCCTCGGCTGCCCGGAGCCCTGTTCTGTGAGCTCGCAATGAGTCGTCGAGCCACGGAGCGGGAGGGGAGGACCGAGCCGGCCTGGAGGATAGGGGACATAGAGAGTCAAAGGATGCAGAAAGGGAGGAGAGGAGGGTTGAGGAGGCAGAATCAGGAGATAGGTTGGAGAAGGTTTGAGCAGAGGGAAGAGATGATAGGATGGAAGAGGAGAGAGTAGCGGGGAGAGAGAGCGAAGGTTGGGACGGCGCGATACCATCCGAGTAGGGGCAGTGTGGGAAGTGTTGGATGAGAGCGAGAGGGAAAAGGATACAAGGTAGTGGTCGGAGACTTGGAGGGGAGTTGCAACGAGGTTAGTGGAAGAACAGCATCTAGTAAAGATGAGGTCGAGCGTATTTCCTGCCTTGTGAGTAGGGGGGGAAGGTGAGAGGGTGAGGTCAAAAGAGGAGAGGAGTGGAAAGAAGGAGGCAGAGAGGAATGAGTCAAAGGTAGGCGTGGGGAGGTTAAAGTCGCCCAGAACTGTGAGAGGTGAGCCGTCCTCAGGAAAGGAGCTTATCAAGGCATCAAGCTCATTGATGAACTCTCCGAGGGAACCTGGAGGGCGATAAATGATAAGGATGTTAAGCTTGAAAGGGCTGGTAACTGTGACAGCATGGAATTCAAAGGAGGCGATAGACAGATGGGTAAGGGGAGAAAGAGAGAATGACCACTTGGGAGAGATGAGGATCCCGGTGCCACCACCCCGCTGACCAGTATCAGTAGTGTTTCCAGAAGTAGCAGCAGTAGTAGGAGTAGCAGCAGTTTTAGTAGAGAAAATATTGTGTTAATAGTAGCAGTATTAGTAGTATTAGCAGCAGTTGCAGAAGAAGCAGCAGTTGTAGTAGTAAATGTGGTAGTATTAATTGTAGCAGTATTAGTAGTAGTAGCAGGAGCAGTAGTAATACTAGCAGTAGCAGTGGTAGTAGTAACAGCAGTAGAAGTAGTAGTAGTAGTAGCAGCAGCAGTAGTATTAGTCCTAGTAGTAGCAACAGTAGTAGCAGTAGTAGTACAAGCAGCAGGAGTAGTAGCGGTAATAGTAGTAGTAGTAGTAGTAGTAGTAGTAGTAGTAGTAGTATCACAGTAGCAGTAATAATAGTAGTAGTAGTAATAGTAGTAGTAGTAGTTGTAGTATCACAGTAGCAGTAATAGTAATAGTAGTAGTAGTAACAGTAGTAGTAGTAGTAGTAGTATCACAGTAGCAGTAATAATAGTAGTAGTAATAGTATTAGTAGTAGTAGTAGTAACACAGTATCAGTAATAGTAGTAGTAGTAATAGTAATAGTAGTAGTAGTAGTAGTAGTAGTAGTAGTATCACAGTATCAGTAATAGTAGTAGTAGTAATAGTAGTAGTATTAGTAGTAGCAATATTATTAATAGTATCAGTAGTAGAGGCAGTAGTAGCAGTAGTAGAGGCAGTAGTAGCAGTAGTAGAGGCAGTAGTAGCAGTTGTAGAGGCAGTAGTAGCAGTTGTAGAGGCAGTAGTTGAGGCAGTAGTAGCAGTAGCAGAGGCAGAAGTACCAGTAGTAGAGGCAGAAGTACCAGTAGTATTGGTAGCAGTAGCAATAGTAGTAGAGGTAGTAAAAGTAGCAGCAGTAGTTGTAGAAGTAGTATAGGCAGAAGTAGCAGTAGTATTGGCAGAAGTAGCGGAAGTATTGGCAAAAGTAGCAGTAGTATTGGTAGCAGCAGTAGCAGTAGTAGTAGAAGTAGTAGAAGTAACAGCGGTAGTGGCAGAAGTAGTAGTAGTAGTAGCAGCAGTAGTATTAGTAGCAGCAGCAGTAGCAGTAGTAGTATAAGTAGAAGAAGTAGCAGTGGTAGTGGCAGAAGTAGTATAGGCGGAAATAGCAGTAGTATTGGTAGAATTAGCAGTAGTAGTAGAAGTAGTAGAAGTAGCAGTAGTATTGGTAGAATTAGCAGTAGTAGTATAAGTAGAAGAAGTAGCAGTAGTATTGGCAGAATTAGCAGTAGTAGTATAAGTAGAAGAAGTAGCAGTAGTATTGGTAGAATTAGCAGTAGTAGTAGAAGTAGTAGAAGTAGCAGTAGTATTGGTAGAATTAGCAGTAGTAGTATAAGTAGAAGAAGTAGCAGTAGTAGAATTAGCAGCAGTGGTAGCATAAGTAGTAGAGTAGTAGTAATAGTAGTAGTAGTAATAGTAGCAGTAGTACAGAAGTAGTTAGATGTATTGGCATTTCAGAATTCCACTGTCATCTAAACAGAGATGCTGGCAGTTTAGTATTGGTAGAATTAGGGTGTAGAAGAAGTTAGATCTGAGAAGCAGAGCAGTAGTATTGGATAGAATTAGCAGCTACATCAGATCAGGGAGAAGTAGCAGTAGATTGGTAGAATTAGACAGTAGATCAGGAGAAGATAGGGCTGTTAGAGCT